>NW_020223697.1:0-4297 GCF_003070985.1 Temnothorax curvispinosus | reverse complement strand
CCCCAAAACCGGGGCTTACTACCTGAAGCAACTGGGGGATGCGAGTAATAAGCTCGTTGCCCAGGCTCAGGAGTTGAAGACGTTAAGGGACAATATGGTTCCGGCGAACCTGTCCCACAGCAGGAGGCTTGCGGAAAAGGCGGCGACTGAGGAGTTTAAAAACGCCCCATCCGCAAGCCTTCCCAGCGAGGTGTTCGATGCTATCAATAGCATCAATTTGGTCGCGGATAAGTCCACGAACCTGAAAGGCGAACATCGAGGCCTATTGAATAAGGGTGCGGCCCGCATCAAGGCTGCGGTGACAGCTCTTGTCGAAAGGTATGAGGCCCCGGAGGTGGACTTGACAAGAGATGTAGAAATGGAATCTCTAAGAGAGCGATTAACGGTTCAGGAAAAAGAGATGGAGACCTTGCGACGTGAGAGGGCACAAATAGAGCAGGCGCGACACGAAGAACGGACTCAAAACGAGTCCCTTCAAAAGGAACTGCGTGAGCTCCGCTCTGAAATAGAACGTCTCAAGTCGCAACGGG
Source organism: Temnothorax curvispinosus (assembly GCF_003070985.1). NCBI lineage: Eukaryota > Metazoa > Arthropoda > Insecta > Hymenoptera > Formicidae > Temnothorax > Temnothorax curvispinosus. Next base: position 3,767 of record NW_020223697.1, on the reverse strand, counting down.
CTCCTGAGGAACGCGTACATCCACCGTCAACGTCTAGGTCGAGGCCAGCTTTCGACAGGGAGGCAAGAGGCCTCTCCCACCGGCGTTTACCACATCGTCGGAGGTCGAGGACGAAGATATAGAGATGGCCGAGACATTTGGCGTTGAGATTAATCGCCCGGTCGAAAAGACGAAGGATGGGGATGAGAACGCCTGCACAAGGGGTAGAGTTCTCGCAGACATTGCGAAGAACGGAATGCCCCCTGTGATCCGTCCAGAGGTTCAGGGAGTCAGGCGGATCATTGATCCCGCTATCCCTGCCGCAGGATCGAGAGAAAATACCCCCGGCACAACAACTGCCGCCTCAACAATGGAGGACAGACTAGCAAAAATGCTGGTCCTCTTTATTGAGGAAAAAGTGAAGAAGATGAGCAATCAGCTGATGGAGCGTGTCAACCGAATGGTCGCCCCTCTTGCACCTAAGGGAGGAACAGCCCCCTCTCAGACAATCGCGAAACCGTCTTTCCCGTCGCGCGGGTCTGATGTACAAAATCAGAACGGGGGGGGGGAAGCCCGCGGATGGGGACGAAAGGACCCCCAGGGGAAAAAAGGGAAAGAAAAAGAAGAAAAAAAAGGGCAAGAAGGGGGCAAAGGAGCAGTCCGCTCCTGCAGCAGCTGCATCCGTCGGAACACGGACGCAAAGGCCGGGACCCGCGAGTGCTCTTGCCGTGGAGGGAGCGTCACGGAAGCCCCCTGGGGCTGCTGAGACCAGAGCGAGAGAATCTTCCGCTGGGGCTACCGGGAACAACTGGGCTCAGGCCGTTGGGCGCAAAGCCCAAAAAGCCGCAAGGCCCACTTCCTCGTCCGGGGCGGCTACACCGTCGGGAGGGACTCGGCCCGCTGGACCTTTGGCTGGGAACACCAGAACCGGGATGAACCAAGGAAAAAAGGGGAGGAAAGATGCGCCCCTCCCCTCTTCATCCCGGTCCGCTAAGAAGAGGAGAAGAACGCCACGCACTGCGGCGGTCACGCTAACGTGTCCGCCGGATGACTACACAGAGTGTATGGCGTTGGTCCGTTAGCGAATCGTGCTGACGGACCTTGGAATCACCAAGACGCCAAACGTTAGGCGGACTGCGACCGGCGGCATCAGTCTGGAGCTATCTGGTCAGGGTAGCTTTGAAAAGGCTGATGCCCTGGCCGCTAGGATGGCGGACGTACTCTCGGGAAGAGAGGGGGTCTGGGTTGGTCGCCCCGTGACGACAGCCGATCTTCGTCTGACGAGCTTTGAGGGATCGGTGCTGGAGAGCGAAATCAGACACGCGGTGGCGATGAACGGCTGCGCGCCGCCGATGAGCGTGCACGTTGGGCCCATACGTAAGGGGCCCAACGGCTTGTGCACGGTTGTGGTGCGTTGTCCACTCGCTGCCGCCAATGCGATCGCCTGCATGGGGCGTCTAACGCTGGGGTGGTCTTTGCCTCGGGTGGCGATGCTGGAGAGAAGGCCTCTCCAGTGCTTCCGCTGCCTCGAGCTGGGACACACTAGGGCGACCTGTCCTAGCGAGGTGGACCGCACCGGCACGTGTTACCGGTGCGGCAAGATGGGGCATCCTGCGCGTGCCTGCCAAGCTCCCGTGAGATGCGCCGTGTGCGCGGGGAAGGGTCTTCCCCAGGACCACAGGGTCGGGGGTCCCGCGTGCACTGGGTGCAAAAGCAAGAGCAAGGCTCGCCGCGCGAAAAAGAGAAAAGGCGGGCAGCCTCCCCCGACGCGCGATCCCGCACGGTCGACCTCCGGGGCCTTAACCCGGGCTGGGACCAAAAGGAAGGCGCAGACAGACCTCAAAGTTACTGGCTTTGAGGTCACACACGCGGGGAAAAAGGTAGCAGGCCTGGCGATTGAGGGGACCGTAGCTGCGGAGCCCCCAAAACCGCAGAGGCTGCCGAGGGTCAAGTTGGCCTTGACATCGACGACGACCGTCGCAACGTCGCTGCCGGAACGGATGGAAGTCGAACAAACCGTCGACCTAACCGAGACGGACAATCTAAATCCACCTTACTGTCCTCCCCTTGTGGACAAGGATGTCAGGGCATTACAAGAGGTGAAAAAACCGCCAATGACCCTCCGTTCGAAATGGAGTTCGAGGAGGATGTCCCGCCGTCGTCGTCGAGAGATGCAGGGACGGAGGCGGACGAGGATACAGGGGATGCCACCCCGATAAACAATGAAGAGGAGAAACCGGAGGATCGGGTGGGTTACATTTAAATGACCCTCAAAATCCTCCAGGCGAACTTGAACCACGCCCGCGCGGCCCAGGACTTATTCTGCCAGGTCTTGGCCGAGCGCGGGTGTGGCTTGGGTATCGTAGCGGAGCCGTATCGCGTACCCCATAATCACCCTTGTTGGTTTAGCGACAAGGGTGGCTCCGCTGCGATAACAGTGAGAGCAACGCCGACGTCCCCCCCCGTGCAGCCTTAAATGTGCGGGGGAGGGCTTCGTTGCCATTGAGTACGGGCCCCTCTGCGCGGTGGCGATTTATGCCCCTCCCAGTTGGACCCGTGCTAGATACGGGCAGCTCCTCGCCGAGGTCGAGGGCTGCGTGCGATCATGCACAACTGGCCGGGTCCTGGTCGCGGGGGACTTCAACGCGAAGTCCGCATTATGGGGTTCCCCGCGGACCGATTACAGGGGCGACGTCACCGAACGGTGGGCGGCGGGTCTTGGCCTCTGCTTGGCAAACAGAGGCCGGGAGAGCACGTGCGTGCGGGAGCGGGGGGGGGTCCATCGTGGACCTCACGTGGGCCACGCCCCTCGTCTCTCGCGACTTACACAATTGGCGGGTGGTCTCTGACATGGAGACCCTCTCGGACCACCAGTACATTGAAATGGTGGTCCGGGGAAGCCCGCCGGGCCTGCTCACTCGCCGTCTAGCCGCTGGCAGAAAACAGCGCAGATGGGCCCTTAAGAAGTTGGACGCAGACCTTTTACAGGCTGCGATCCTGGCCCTCACGTGGGGCAGAGAGGTCGCGAATCTCGAAGGGGCAGAGGCCGACATAGATGGCGTCGACGAAATCGCTGGGGACATGGTGAGGTTGGTGTCGCGCGCGTGTGACGTGGCCATGCCCCGGTTCACGCCAATGCCCCCTCGTAGACGGGCGTATTGGTGGACGGAGGAGTTGGCCGCTCTTAGGCGCTCCTCCGTCCGCGCTAAGCGCCAATGGAGAAGAGCGCGTGCCGGACGACGCGGTGGCGACGCCCTCTCCGAGGAGGAGGCCGGGCGGGCCTGGCGCTCCGCCCGCCAGGACCTAGCCCGTGAGATTTGCGCGGCCAAGGAGCGGGCCTGTAAGGAGCTCCTCGACAGTGTGAACGAGGATCCATGGGGGCGCCCCTATAGGCTTGTGTTGAACAGGTTGAAGCCGTGGACGCCCCCGCTGACGGAGTCGCTGGCCCCCGAGTTCGTTGGACGAATAGTCCGCGAACTATTCCCCCCCGCGGATGTGGGGGAAATTAACTTTCCCCCCACCGCCCATTATGAGTGGGAGGGAGCTTGGGAGGTCGGCGACGATGAGCTGTCGAGGGCTCTTAAGAGGGTCAGAAGGGGCAAAGTCCCTGGCCCTGACGGCATTCCGGGTCGCGCGTGGACCGGCGACATGAGGCGGGTATATACTGCCTGCATGCGAGCCGGTAGGTTCCCCCGAGAATGGAAAATGGCCAGCCTGGTGCTCCTGCCAAAGCCGGGCAATTCTCCGGACCAGCCCGGCGCATACCGTCCCATATGCCTGCTGGACGA
>NW_020223696.1:0-1026 GCF_003070985.1 Temnothorax curvispinosus | reverse complement strand
ACTTATTTTGTGTATTAATAATACTAAAATTAAGTATTTATTAGTAATTGAATCACTGTGATCCAAGTATTGCATAGTATTTTATTACTGGTCAGTAATTTATGAAAGTAGTATTTAATACAGGACGAGTATTGAATACTTAGTATTAAATTTCTGATGAGAAAGCATTTAATACTAGGTGAAAAATACTTGTCTAATAAATACTTGTGTTGAATTACTGATGAGTATTTTAATGTTAGAACTGAAGTACTGAACCAAGGATTCCATGTGTAATAAATCACTGGCCAGTATTCTAATATTAATACTCAAGTACTGAACTGAATATTTCATGTGAAATTAATCACTGACCAGTACTATAATTTGTATAGAAACATTATAATGGGTAATCCCTGATAATATTAAGGAAAAGAGATAAAAGTAAGGCACAAATACATTTTATATGAAGGTCTGTACTAATTCGTTGTGATAAAAGTGTACAAGTGTTTTGAAATAGTACTGAGGATATCATTTTAATATCCAATTCAAAATTTTATTACTTTTTTTAAACTGAATTTGTTTCTTAAGATGATTTTTGAAAAATTATATATTGCGCTGGTTATGACACATGTAGACTATATATAACACTTACATCAAATTAAGAAGTAGTCTACCACGTAAGGCAGTTGGCTCACGATCCAGAGGTCCCGAGTTCGATCCCACCAAGGTAAGTGTGTTTTTCAAATACAATAAAATATTTATAATTATAGACTGCATCTTAAGAAACAAATTTAGTCATAAAATAGTAATAAAATTTGGAAAAAAAAATGAGTAATTCAATACTAAGCACCAGTAGTTCTGTGTAGTATTAATCACTACCTATAATATTTATCACTACCAGTATTTTCCCAGTATTTCCCAAATAAATATTGACAGTATTAAATCACTGAGATTTTAAGTATTTAGTCAGTAATACTATTCTGTAAGGGTACATAGATTATATAACATATAATGAATATACAATAAATGAATAAAATACGCAAAGGAAAC
>NW_020223695.1:0-1983 GCF_003070985.1 Temnothorax curvispinosus | reverse complement strand
GGTGATGACGGAATTCGTTGGACTGAGGTCGAAAATGTACGCCTTGAGGGTCGAGGAAAAGAGCGACACGAAGAAAATAAAGGGCATCAAGAGAAACGTGGTCGCGAGAACGATAACGTTCGACGATTACGTGTGTTGTCTGAACGACGCGATAGGGCAGTTTAGGCGTCAGTCGTGTATTCGTTCGACTGCACACGAGGTACACACCGTGTCCGAGTTGAAACTCGCTTTCAGCCCGTACGACGACAAGCGATACGTCGTTCCCGACTCGTACGACACTCTACCGTGGGGGCATTACAAGATACAGCCGTGAAAAGGACCTTTTTTTTGTTATTAAGATTATATTTTTTTTTAAACAATAAAGAATATACAACAGTCAACAGCCCTTCTTTTCCTCTGAGTAAACTAACGATACAATTGCGCGAGGATTCGCTTTGGCTCGCGCTTATCGCTCGGCGGATGTCAATAGGGCAGCATATAACTCTGGAAATAGCTTTGAGAGATAATCGCGATTGACTTAGAAGGGGAATTCGGAATGGCCCGCCCTCTTGCGCCGCGCGAGAGTGGTGGCGCCCCTCGCTTCCCCCCACTATCCTGAGTCAGAAAAGCAGCGGCGGGGCGGCCCCTGTCTGCCGACGCCATCCCCTCGCCCACCGCTTATGGCAGCCCCCACGCGTTCCGCTTCCTGCCCCCGACCCACCGTCACGTAAGCCTGATTCTAAATTCCCTATAGTATGCCTACTTTAGAAAAAATATTTGATATAATAGTATAACAAATAATAATAAAATAAATAAATTATAATAAATAAAGTGTGTAAGTTGAAACTTGCACATTGCTTATTCATAGTTTTAAAGTGTTCAAATTAGAAATTAGAACATTACTTTCTCATAGTTTTAAAGTGTAAATGTAGAATGCTAATTATAAATTTGCACACTGAGAAATCAACATTAAATTTTGCTCAGAAAGCTTCCTCTATGAGGAAGCCAAAATAATAAAAAATGTCTACAATAATTGCTTCATTATAGAGGAAGCTTTCTAAGCAAAAATAATGTTAATTTCTCTGTGTGCAAATTTATAATTAACATTCTATATTCACACTTTAAAACTATGAGAAAGTAATGTTCTAATTTTTAATTTGAACATTTTAAAACTATGAGGAAGCAATGTATAAGTTTTTTTATTTATTGGCATTTTTTTCTTATATTGTTAAAAATGTTTATTTTTGCTGTAACTTCCGCAAAATTTTAAGATATTGGTCTATTTCATCTCTTTAGTCTTTTCTACTCTTATTTCATATACAATTCATTAAGGTTTGGATTGTTACTTCACGAGATACAGATTTGTTAAATTTTGGGGAATGCGTACACAAACATAAAAGTTTTACAAAATTGGATCTAATTACCCTAATCTTAATAAGTTATGGTAAATATTTACAATTAGGGCCATTTCCGATGACCTTGAATTTGACATATATTGTCAAAGATACCTTCCCGAGTAACATGCAAGTGAATTTAGTCGGGGGTCAGTTTGTTAAAAAGTTATTAACAGATAATGTTTAAAAAATATAGCAGCTATTTTGAGTATTGGAAGGCATAAATGATTAATATTACGTTTTTTTTAGCAGAGAATACTTTATTTCGCGAGAAAGTTGCTCCTTTACCAAAACACAACATTTAAAGCAGTAAATTGTTGATAAATTGAAGTATTTTTGCTAAAGTACAGAATACTTTATTTCGCGAGAAAGTCGCTGCTTTACCAAAACACAACATTTAAAACAGTAAATTGTTGATAAATTGTATATTAAATATATGTGAGTATTGGAAGGCATAAATGACTAATATGTATGTCAAAATAGTTCACGCATACACTTTCCACGCGAGACGAGTTTGTTATGCCGCGTTGCCGATTGGTGACGGCTTACGGCAAAACGTTTAATATTTTCGGGATCTCTTGACCTTACGAGTTGGGACTCGGTAGGCACA
>NW_020223694.1:7335-12491 GCF_003070985.1 Temnothorax curvispinosus | reverse complement strand
CAGAGCGTGCAAATTTTGAAAGATCGACAAGATGAAATCGAGAATAAAATGGTCGCATTCTAGAATAATATGCAAATTACCCTAAACGAACTTCAAAAGATGATTCAAGATGTAATTGCGAATCATCGCGAATAGATAAGAACGTACACCTGATCTCTGCGTCTGTTGCGCGTCATCGTCATGGCTAGTAAGAAACAATCAACTGAGAAACGGCGGCTGGTGGAAGAACTACACGCTCCTGCGAGAAGAAATTTTTCGCAAAAATGCGTCATAGTGCGCGGATACGATGACCTGTGGCCGGCGGATGTGGTCGAGATGCGTCCATACACGCGATTCACAGAGGCCACCACTACATACTCACCGTTATTGACGTGCTGAGCAAGCACGCATGGGCCGTACCGCTCAAGGCCAAGAGCGGAACCGAGATTACTGCGGCGATTGCAAAAATAATTTGAGACGGCGGAAGATGTCCGAAAAATCTGCAGACTGATAAGGGGAAAGAATTTTACAACGCCAACGTGCAGAAACTCTTGAAGAAACATAATATCAATTACTATTCGACCTATTCCGTAATGAAGGCATTGGTCGTCGAACGATTCAATCGCACGCTCAAGAACAACATGTGGAAAATGTTTACGCGCAATGGAAATTACAAATGGATCGACTCGCTGCCGGGTCTCGTATCGGATTACAACGCGCGAAAGCATCGAACTATTGGCATGCGACCCATTGATGTTACCCCCGCGATCGCCGACAAGCTCCTAACAACGGTGTACAATCATGTAAAGATCGCTGCTCCCGCGCGATTTAAAGTGGGCGACTCGGTACGCGTGAGTAAATTTAAAACAATCTTCGAGAAAGGATGCACGCCAAATTGAACCACGGAGGTGTTTAGAATCGTCAAAGTGCAGAAAACTAATCCCGTGACGTATATCTATTGGAAGATTCCTGCGGAAAACCCGTCGCCGGCGGCTTCTACGAATACGAGTTACATCGCGTTGCTAATCCCGACGTGTATCTCTTTGAAAAAGTTTTGCGCAAAATGGGGGGGATGAGGTTTATGTAAAGTGGTTAGGATTTGATAATTCACACAATTCGTGGATACACAAGAATAATGTGTTGTAAAAATTTATTACAATATAAAAACATATTATACATACAAATGAATCATTTATTTTCATAAATATCTAAATGTTATTACAATATATACAATAGTATTTTATAATGCCCTAATGGCAGCGTCTCGGTAGAACCGGGTATAATGTATTGTTTATTATCGTATGGACTTAGAACTATTTTCGTTTCGGACACGGTGTATACCTCGTGTTGTTTGGATCTTATGCAAGCCTGCTGTCGCGTTATTTCAATTTCGTCGTGCAGACACCGCGTGTAATCGTTGAACGTTATCGACCTGGCTACGACGTTACTCTTAACACCTTTAGCCTTTTTCGTATCTTTTTTACCGTCCACTCGCAAGACGTACATCTTTGCTCTAAGCCCGACGAATTCGGTCATTATCACACCGTTGTTTTCATCTTTCATCAAGCCCGGAACTTTTTTATTGGTGAGTTTGATACCGTACGCATTATTGATCGCGTAATCGCTAGTGTCAAATCTATTAATGTGGTGCTTCATGGTATCATACACATCGTCGCACTCGATGTGATAAATGAGACTGTCAGTATCGGTGTACGTGACTTTACACTTGTCGCGATACAACGGTAACATGTACTCGTGATGAAATTCATACAAACATGTCTTGGATATATCGAGAATGCACATACCCACGTAGATTGGCTTGTCGAACTTCACGAATTGGAGTCCACACTGTAAATGCATGCCTTTACAGTATGCCTGTGCATTACGTAGATACAGAGATACGTCATTTCTGACAGTAAAATAATTTTCTATTGCACCACTGAAAGAAAAGGGAGCTAAATCTCTATTGAATAATTGCTAAAACATTGCTGTAAATCAATAAACTGCAATCTCAGATTATTAATAAGTAACACTATCTTATTATGTATGAAGAAGAATTAACTTTAAATTATTAAGATAAACAACTTATCTTTTATTTGACAAAAGTATACTCATTTAACGCCACTTTGACTAAAAGAGAAAAATATTTCGACATTTTATATACTGTTCGAGACTGTAAAAGCAATAATAAAGCACTCTAATGAGAGGACGGCTTGAGGTTAGGAAATATGTCAATCGACTTCATACTTGAAGTACGTACACGATATTACAGTATAATACGTATCTTTATATAGATTTGTAGCTCTGACTACCGCTTAATGTGCTATCCGTAAATAATTTATCTCAACATCTCGAGTACTCGCAACTCGTAAAGAGTCACGGTCGGTCTCGCTCCGCGCATACTCTTGATATAAATACATAATACGATGACAGATTTTTTAACCTTGCGTAATGCTATAGTTTTTTAGTTTATTATTGTTTTAACAATCTCGAACATATACATAAACTTTCGTATTTTATTTCTAAACGTGACCGTGTCCAAACGGCACCGTGTCCGATCGATACCGTGTCCGATCGGCACCGTGTCCAAACGGCACCGTGTCCGATCGGCATCGTGTCCGATCGACACCGTGTGCAATCGCCACTGTGTGCAATCGGCACCGTGTGCAAACGCCACCGTGTGCAATCGACACCGTGTGCAAACGCCACCGTGTGCAATCGCCACCGTGTGCAATCGCCACCGTGTGCAATCGCCACCGTGTGCAATCGGCACCGTGTGCAATCGGGACCGTGTGCAATCGGCACCGTGTGCAATCGACACCGTGTCCGAATGCAACTAAATGTGTCTAATAGTAACCGTGTCCGATCGACACCGTGTCTGAATGCAACTAAATGTGTCCGATAGTAACTGTGTCCGATCGGGATTGTGTCCAATCGGCACACCGTGTCCAATCGGCACCGTGTCCGAACGGCACCGTGTCCATACGGCACCGTGTCCGTACGGCACCGTGTCTTAATGCAACTAAATGTGTCCGATAGTAACTGTGTCCGATCGGGATTGTGTCCGATCGGCACCGTGTCCGAACGGCACCGTGTCCGATCGGCACCGTGTCCGATCGACATCGTGTCCGATAGTAACTGTGTCCAATCGGCACCGTGTCCGAACGGCACCGTGTCCGATCGGGAAATATTGTCGTGTCCGATTTGTAATGTGCGCAATCGGGACAATCTCTATTCGATGCCGGGTCTGAGGACGTTGTGGTAGGAGAAAAGGAGTCTTTCATACTAGATACAATAGACCGACCGCTGTGCGGCCCGTCTCTAGAAATTTCGATATAGGTACCGAATTAAAAATTCTAGAGACGAGCCGTGTGCCGGTCGGTTGGGCTATTCGTATATCATAAAACTTCAGTATTAAATCTTGGCTCAGTATTATACAAAGTCGCTATCTAAATATTTACTATTTGCACTTATATGTGTAAATATTTACTTTTCGCATTTTAATGTCCACATTTACTGTTTATGTTATGTATACTATAAATATTTAAATGTGTAAATATTTACTAAAACTCTTTAAATTCAAAAACTTGTAAGATAGTATAATAAACGTCTGCATGGACGCTTTGTGTTTAATGAGAAAAGTATAAATATCTGATACCGCAAGAGCTGGGTAATACAATAGTTAACTGAATAAATTAAACGAAAAAAATATCCAGCTTTATATTTAGTGAGGGAAAAGTGTCCAGCTGATGCAGTCAAAGATACAACGCGCCCGAGCGCATACCGATGCACAGCGTCATTCACTGCATTAGCTGGGCACTTTTTCCCTACTAAATATAAAGCTGGATGTTTTTTTCGTTTAAGTTATTAACTTAACTATTAGTTTACAAAATTTCAGCTTTTGCGGTATCAGTTTACTCAGCGCATATTTTTCACTTCTTTACGTGAAAAGCTGGAGCATAATCCCCCACTTTACATTCAGCTGGATACGTTTTTTCATTTCTTTTTAACGGGTGCGTTCGGAGAGACGCTATTAGCGCTACCTAGCGCTACTGGCTGTTCGCGGAGCTCTATGATAGTGCTACTAAACGCTGTTGTGACGTCATTACTAGTAGTATACGTCATAACTGCTCGCTACCAACGCTCTTCTTTCCGAGGTAGTGCATTCATAGCGTTAGCGTTTACAGGCTCTATGAACAGCGCAATAGTGAATGGTAGTGAATTGCGGCGTTTGAAGCAAAATAGTTTGGCGGCGGCAAAGTTCGCCGATAATTTTCTTTTTCAGCGGCGGCGGAATTGGCGGGTAATAATTTATCGGCGGCGACGGCGAACGGCGGCGTTAATACATTTTTTTAAATCCTCCTGACTTAAAATAAAGTTCAATTTTAACTTTTCATAAATAATATGAACAAAAATAGCAAACAATAAATACTCAGCACTTGTTTTCAAAATACGATCACTTTATTAGCATTACTAATATCTTTTCTTTCACAAAAGAAAATAAAATTTATCTTAAAATGTTATTCCTGACCATCATACGTAACAAAAATAAAATGTAATTTACTGCATAACCATCAGATATCAGATTTCTTTCTCTTTTACTTATTAAACATTTCTTCACATATTAAGTTGTATAAATAATATGAATAATATAACTTATACTTAATGTAAAACTTATTTTACTGACTTTAAATACATATCTTTTATTAATTTGAAATAATTATCGAGAATAAATAATATTTTATTAGATTTTGATTATTTTAACGAAGAACGTTTTGCTGTGATAAGCAAACCTGCAGAAGAAAATGCGCATTCAAATGCTGAACTTGTAATCGGTATGGCATAAATGCAGCATACAAATTTGTACAAATTCGGCAGTGACAACTTCATTTTATTCTACCATTGTAGAGGATCTTCGATAATAGATTCTGACATATGTAAATACTTTTTAACTTCGACAAGAATAGGATCTTCAGGAGGAATAATACTTGTATGTTTCGCAGCCAACTCCAATCGTAATTTTTTAACTCCAAGAAGCTCACACGACTTATTAAAATAATCTGCTTCTTTATTAGATGCCATATTATGAAAAAGTAAAACTAAACGTGAGAATCTAACTTATTATATATATCATAAAAATAATAATCTTATATTTGGTGATTAATATAGAAGCTGTT
>NW_020223694.1:0-7235 GCF_003070985.1 Temnothorax curvispinosus | reverse complement strand
GGTGATGCGAGTACGGCAGTAACATTGGGATTGACACCATAAATACGAGCATAACGAAAACTACAATATTAATTACAATAGCTTTAATTACAATATTAAGCCTAGATTTTGTAAATCTAGATACTGTAAATTACCCAGACTAGGTATTGCTTAGATATATAGTTTATAAAAACTGTAATAAAAGTTATATATAGCTTAATGGACAAAATTCATATACACTAATTTTTTTGATTGTATTAAAAGTATAAATTAATTTTATATAGCATATAATCAAATGGAACCGAATATGGATAGATATATTATTAAAAAATATATTTATTTATATTTCTCATTTTATATAAAAACAATGTCACTCAACTAAACAATAAGTTTTACAAGAATAAAAATATTTGTTAAAATATGATCTAATCTAAAACGTCGCTTAATGTTAATAAATAAAACATAAAAATAATCTAACCTGCTCATTTCTAAAATATTCAAGGGAACCATTTTGTGGATCATATATGTATATTAAAAATTCCTCAGGAGATTGCTGCTTGTCTGCAAGATATTCAGCAACACCTCTAATACTTTGAAGAGTCGGATCCAGAAATGCTTTGCAAACATGAGTTTCATAAAATAGTTTCTTTAAGTTGTTTTACTACGAATGAATCGTATTCATTTACACACATACTAATCTCAACTTCTGCCCTAAAAATATTAAAGAAGTAATTGATACAGCAGCATCTATTAACTCAGCTTTTCAAATTTGGCGGCGCGGGGTCTACGAAACGCTACGCTAGTACACTACTGCTGTTCATGGAGCTCGCATTCGCTAGCGCTATCATGGCTCCATGAACGAAGTTAATAGCGTTAGCGTTGGTCGCGTGGTAGCCAGCTCCCCGAACGCACTATCAACATGTTAACAAAGTTTCAGCTTTTGCGGTATTAGTTTTTTTTTATTATTATTTTACGTGAGTGGGAGGTTGCCGCAGCTACACCCCCCGGAGCTGCGCAAGCTGGAGGTCCATTCACTTACTAGTGATACCAAATAGAGCTTAGGAAAAATTTTCAGTTTTTGTGAAATGACTAACTCCCGGACTATTTCTTATCGTATAATGTTGCGAGGAGCTTGTCCTGCCGCTTACCGGGTGGTTTTTCGCGCGTCGCCGTAACCGATTTTAATGTTATGAATGTCGCGTTAAATTCCTCGATAGGCTACATTTTCGAAGTCGACTTGGAGTATCCGCAACATTTTCACGACGCGCACACTGACCTACCGTTCTGTCCGATGGCGTCGTCGACCCATTGAAAATCTGCGTATGGCAATGGTTGACACATTGCCCATCCGTACAGGTTGTTTACGTCGAAATACATCAGGTACGACGCCGGTTTCGATGGATCATACGACTGCATGTACTTGTTGTTGGCCACATACCTGTTTGAACATTGACTCAAACCGCCGCGTATACCTCGTTCGATAAACATGACCATGTCAATGTCGGTGAGCAGTTCGAAATTGATATATGTATGCTTCAACATAGCATCCCACGTAAAACCCGGTAGAGTGTAATAATACGCCGGATCGAGTCCATAACTCGCGACGCAGCTATCGCGAAAATTTTCAAAGATATCGGCCAACAGCCAGACATCGGTTTTGAGATATAAATCGCTGTAGTTACCGAGCATTCGAATGGAGAACTGCTGCCAGACGTTGACGGCGTGCGCGTAATCGCTCTCGGATACGGTGTCACCTGTCAATGAACTGTAAAACGAGTCGCGCGGTGGTAAACACGAATCCTCCAACTTTTCGACGCAGTCAATGTACTCGTACGAAAATACACCTTTTTTGTCAATAATATAAAATTTTCTGCGGATAATTTACAAAATTTGCGTTGTAATATTCGCAGTTTATCCTTGCTGGTAAACTGATAAAGATGAAGATAAGAAAACTTGCGTCAAATTGTGATTTATCGATTTATACAAGTTTCTCACCGCTAGTCTCGACAAATTGGCTCGAACGGTTTTTCGCACACGTGACAGTGCGTTGCGCTGTTAAATTTTTCCCACTCGTCTCGCGTGAAATCTGCCATGGGTACATTAGTGGACAAGATGGTCTTTACATTGTGAGCTAAACGTCTTAGCTCCTCGGAAAACCACGCAACGCAATCCTTATCGCGATGAAACCGATACATTAATAATAAGTCGTCGTACGAGAAACGCACGTAGTACCCTATGCTAAATACGCGATGATGTTGATATGTGTACCTGGACATTTCCGGATCCGCGTCCATCTTCTCCAGGGTACATTCCAGGTCGGCGTATACGATAAACGGAACTCATTCCTTTCTGTTGTGATTCTTAAAAGCCAACCACTTGTCGTTATCACTCGGTAACTTGATCGCGCAGTTGTTCATCTCCTGACAGTCGACGGTGTGAGCTTCCAATTTCTCGCTGGAGCTGAAGTAGTGCAAACATCTGTAAATAATGAAATTTTTTATATATCTTTTACGTAAAAATTATTTTTATTATCTATTAGGGTGTATACTCACCGATCGCAAAAGTATTTTTTGTTCTTTTTCTTGCTTAATTGCGAGCTCACGAGGCGGGATAGGTTCTTGATCCATGCAAAATGTCCCACGTTGTCGTCATGCACGTCCAGTAGATTTACATGTCTGTCCAGCTTTTGATCAGTAACCCGTATTGGCAGGATAGCAAGTTCCTTGTTTTCTTTCTCAATGCTGTACACATTGATTGATATATCGTTGTAATTTTCAAAATTTTTAATTTGATTCAACGTCATTGGAAACTCAATGTTTGTAAGATTTAGCACCGACGTGTAATGAGGGTACGACGATTCCAGATCTGCATTTCTTTGGGCTGGATCCAGAGCAGCCGTCACTGGCCATGCGAAACATGCATTGTTCATTGATCGCACGTTTATCACCGCTCTCTTTATTTTAATTTCTCGCGGTATTTCTACAAAACACCCCGCGTGCAATGGATTGTACTTGTTTACGTTAACAGTCAAATTGAGTATATGCGACAACGCCCGTCCGCTATCACGTTCCTGGAATTCCTCCAGCGATACTAGGGTAGGCTCGATAACGTGTCGCTTGTACCACTCGCGCAAATCGGATATACGAAAGAGTTCACAGTTTCTCGTAACGATACTTTTATTCACGCGTTTGTCACCCGCAACAAATTCATCATTAAACGTTGTGTTTATCTTTACATTGTCATGTCGTTGCATGACGTTCCGCACATGATTGAGTACAATTTCTCTCGCATCTTTGAGAACTTGACGAGAGTTAATGTGTTTGGAATTTATTACCACACCAGTCAGTATACGACTTTCAAAAACCGTATCTATCTCGCGCCATCCGAGTCGTGTCTCACTCGCACTGTATCCGGCACCCACATGCACGAAACGTTGACGTACCGAATCTTTCAGACCTTCGAGTCGTGCGATACAAGCGATCAATGACTATTTAAGACCGATCGATAAAATTGTGGCCGTTTAATTCGGCTTTGTTCTTCCATCGATTCAATAAGCTCGTCGCATCGTTGCTCCTACGCGGTAAATTCTTCCCGCGAATTTAATAGGGTGGATTGGTCTAACACGATCCTTTTTCTAACACAATTTGTTGTACTTACGACTTTCAATTCTCGACTATTGAGCGTATCCCCAGATTTGTCATTTTATTTTCTACTAATAATGCATCGTTTGCTTTTTTTATCGTATCTAATTTCACCATGATCTCAGCATCCGTACATTTGCGCCTTCCGAAAAAATGTACGATTTGCAGTTTTATACGTGTGCGATGAAATCATCGCAAGACACGTATGTTCTTGAAAACGATATCGCACCATTGACTTTCGATGATTTGATCCGTATAACTGCAGCAGCCATACATCGGCGCTATTTGCAAAATTTGCAGTTTTGCACGTGTTCGATGAAATCATCGCGAGACACGTCGCGACATGTTCTTGAAAACGATATCGCGCCATTGATTTATGCGAAATTGCAAAATTTGCAGTTTTGCACGCGTTCGATGAAATCATCGCAAGACACGTCGCGACATGATCTTGAAAAAAAAATCCTATTTGATGCTATTGCCCGATAAGGTGATCTCATCACGAATGTTCTTGACAAAGATATCACATTTAACATATATGTGGATTGTTGTGGTAGTGGTCATCCTGCAGCAGCCGTACATTGGCGCTATTTGCAAGATTCGCAATTTTGTATGTATAAATAGTCTACGAGGATTCTAGAGCGCAGTCAAGAGTTTGATACGGTTCGAGTACGTCGCAAACAGCTTCCAGTTACGATGAACACTCACGGTGCGAACTAGTACGTTCTGATTCAGGATGAAACGTGCGAGAAACAACACAATGAGTAAGTACCGCTAATTTTCGTATATACTTGTGCAAAAAAAACTTTTATAAACATAATTGTATTTTTCCAGTTTTGCTAAACCCCGCTACACGCCAATTATTTTGGGAAGGAGATTTGCCTTGACATCGACAATACATAAATTTTTGGATGTTGGAATCAATGCGGGACCTGTGTCCTCTGTGGATATACTTATTGGCGATAACCGAGGCAATCGGATAATTCTGCCTCATGCAACGTGGGTGACATTCATCGAAAAACGTGCAGATATTCAGCGACTCGTGCAGTCACCGGCGCCATCATCGCTAGCGTTTCGAGATCTGGAACTCGTTAAAATATGTGACGCAGATATTGTAAAATTGACATCGTGCGACACCAGCTTATACATGAAACCGTCAACCGTACTCTTCCTGTTCAAACTAGAACATTGCGTCGAGAATGTGTATTTTCAACTATGCCAAAATGTTCATGGCGTAAGTGAGTAGGTAAGCTACGTTTGTTCTAAGCCATGGGGCAATGAGGGGGGGTGAGGGGCGTTTTTTTATAAAAGTTGTTCGACCACTAGAGGGTTAGTGGGGGCTGGACCCCTCACCCCGCAAAAAAACCTAACCCTAACCTAACCCAATCTACAATCTGTATCAGTGTGACAATTAATAGACCTGTTCGTTTTAATTGAACTTCTTGTACAGTTCATCTTTCCTCTTTCTACTATCTAGCGAAACCACTGCCAAGGGAACGGGCTTGGAAAAATTAGCGGGGCAAGAAGACCCTGTTGAGCTTGACTCTAGTCTGGCACTGTAAGGAGACATGAGAGGTGTAGCATAAGTGGGAGATGGCAACATCGCCGGTGAAATACCACTACTTTCATCGTTTCCTTACTTACTCAGCGGAGCGCGTGCCCTGTGTATATATAAACGTTTTATTTCCTTTTCCCACATACTTTGTAGTATAATATAGATGTTTTAGCTGTTTTTAGCAGTTTTTTAGTTGTTTTTAGTTGTTTGATGGCTGTTTTTAGCTGTTTTTAGTTGTTTAAAAGAAGTTTGATAGCGGTTCAATAGCGGTTATACAGATCGCTGTTATACAGATAGCTGTTTTAATTGTTTCATAGCTGTTCAAGAGCTGTTTGATAGCTGTTTTAGTTGTTTGATAGCTGTTCAAGAGCTGTTTTTAGCTGTTTTATAGCGGTTCAATAGCTGTTTGATAGCTGTTCGATAGCTGTTTTTAGCTGTTCTTAGCTGTTTGATAGCTGTTCAATAGCTGTTTGATGGCTGTTTTTAGCTGTTTAAAAAAAGTTTGATAGCGGTTCAATAGCGGTTATACAGATCGCAGTTATACTGATAGCTGTTTTTAGCTGTTTAATAGCTGTTCAATAGCAGTATTACAGATCAAATCACCGAAAGTCAATGGCGCAATATCATTTTCAAGAACATACGTGTCTCGCGGTGACTTCATCGCACACGTGCAAAACTGCAAATCTTGCATTTTTTGGACAAATAATACGCGAATAGATAGGCGAATGATGGGGATAGCAAGTGAGATATGATGATGCAAGTGAGAGAGAATAGGTAAGAAGAGGTGAACAGAGAGAGACACCGTGCGCGAACAGGGCCGCGGGCGCGAAAGAACGCGAACGGGGCCGCGGGCGCGAGAGGGAGGGACCGCGCGCGAACAGGGCCGCGGGCACGAGAAGGAGGGGGAGATGACGCGAGCGGGAGCGCGCCGTGTGACGCGGACCGACCCCTTCCCCGCGGCGCCCAAAACGCGGTCTCTCGCGGCGCTGGAAAACGCGGTAAACCGCCGGAAAATGCGGTCCGCCCGCCCCCGCCGCACCGGAAAACGCGGTACCCCCCTCACCCCGCGGTGCACGAAGACGCTGTACCCCCCCCCCTCTCCCCGCGGCGCTCGTAAACGCTGTACCCCCCCCTCACCCCGCGGCGCCCGAAAACGCGGTACCTCCTCCTCTCCCCGCGGTACTCCCCGCGGGCGGGTACCTCCGCCCCTCACCCTCCCTCGGAGCCCCTGGGGTAGAACCGGCTTACCTTTCCTACTTAAGTGAAAAATTTAAACATTTTGTAACCATTTTACGCCAAAATTGTATCACTGATAAATGTAATGCAGTTAGAATCTTGCGTGAATTTTATGATAAAAATTTGCTAATAGATTGTGAACTGTTGGCGTATGCTGCAGATAATATTATACACGATGTATTACATGAGAAATAAATGTATATTAAAATATATATCATTCTATCTAAAATTATTTTTCCTTCTGTCTGCCGTTCCCTTGTCCACCGTCAGCGGTTTAGAATTACGGAGCGGTAACTGTCGATAAAAATGCGCGTGCCGCACTCGTCGCGCGATCATTGAACGTTTTCTCATCTATCTCATATGAATTATTAAATATTCTTCCTCTTATTTTCAATAAATAAATTACTTAACATAATATAAAAATGATCTAACTATAATGGGTGACGGAAGCGAGAAGACGCGCGCGAACGGGGGACGGGAGCTGGGAGCGAGAAAAACCGCGCGTACGGGGGCCGAGAGTCGGGAGCGAAAAGACGCGCGCGAACAAGGGACAGGGGCGCGAGAAAACATCAACGAGGGGGAGATAACGCGAGCGGGAACGCGCCGTGTGACGTCACGCGGACCGACGCGGCCGTTGCACGCGGACCCAGGGCCTACAAACTCCCATGTATTTCGCGTGACCAGCGTTAGTGGCGCCCTCTGACATAAGACACCTATACGACATGTAGACATGTAGACATGATGACATGATAGAGAACGCAGAAGAGGAAGATCCAATAAAAGTCGAGTTACATGAATTGAAGACACAACAGCAGAGGACTGAAGAA
>NW_020223693.1:0-1192 GCF_003070985.1 Temnothorax curvispinosus | reverse complement strand
ATTTTTTCTATTATACACTTAATTACACTTCCTTAAATTGAAGAAATATAAGCTACGCGAATTTACTTTCTAAACAAACCAAAAACCTTGTCCCACGTTATTTCTTTTTTATTTTTACTAAAACTTATTTCCTAAAAATGTTATTAATTTTCTGTTCTTTTTTACAAATTAATTTTATCTTTTTATATCTTTTTTCTAAATACGTTATTTTATTTTTTAAATCGTAAAAATCAATAAATATCTTTTTTTATAATTTTTTTAAATTTTTATTAATTTCTAAATCTTAAAACACTCTTATTTTTACTAAAATTTATTTCATCAAAATGTTATTAATTTTCTCTTTTCTCTTTTTTACAAATTAATTTTATCTTTTTTCTTTTAATATCTTTTTTTTAAATACGTTATTTCCTTTTTTTAAATCATAATAATCAATAAATGTCTTTTAAAAAAATTTTTTGTAATTTCTATTAATTTCTAAATCTTAAAACACTCTTATTTTCACTAAAATTTTTTTCATCAAAATATTATTAATTTTCTTTTTTTTCTTTTTTTAACACATTAATTTTATCTTGTTATTAATTGTATATTGTAATTTTTATTATTAAAGAAATTAGAAAAACCGGTTTCCAGAAGATCGGTAACGAAAAACTATACACCCTATAGCACTCCCCAAGAAATTCTACCCCTTTACTAAAACTTATTTTATCAAAATGTTATTAATTCTCTCTTTTCTCTTTTTTACAAATTAATTTTATCTTTTTTCTTTTAATATCTTTTTTTTAAATACGTTATTTCCTTTTTTTAAATCATAATAATCAATAAATGTCTTTTAAAAAAATTTTTTGTAATTTCTATTAATTTCTAAATCTTAGAACACTCTTGTTTTTACTAAAACTTCTTTCATCAAAATATTATTAATTTTCTCTTTTTTTTTTTTTAACACATTAATTTTATCTTGTTATTAATTGTATATTGTAATTTTTATTAATTTCTAAACCTTAAAACACTCTTTATTTGTTTATTTATTATTCTTTAAACTTACCTTTTTTGATTTCACTCTACCTTACTCAATCCCTTGTTTAAAATCCTCTCCAGAACCCCTTTCTTTCTTTATCTATTTCTATTTATCTCTTACTCTCATACTCTCCTACTCCATCCTTCGTTCCAAATCCTTAGTTTTCCAAAACGTCTC
>NW_020223692.1:0-1120 GCF_003070985.1 Temnothorax curvispinosus | reverse complement strand
TCTTCTTTAATGTACACGGACCCTCTTTGGCGTAAGTTCGACGCTGCCACCATGTATTATTCGCGGGACGGGGACGGGAAGGACAGTGATTATACTCGCGAATAATCAGAAAACGTGTTCTTTATTGCGCTTCTGTGCCGGGCCTCTCTACCCCCGGGCGCCGTACTCAAGACTGAAGACTGACTGCTTCCGCGCTCCTCCTCCGTGGTACCTTTCCCTAACCTCTCCAGATGTCGCTCTCCTCATGCCTGTCGACGACTGTCCCATTGGCGCTGTTCGCGCGGTTAATATGAACGATACCATCATACGACAATGTGCCTTTTTAGATTCGTAACATGTGATCCTTGATACTGCAATCCACACGTTTTGCACGTGCACTCATTTTTTTCCACGTCAAAGTGAAAAATTTCGCGTATAAATATATTCCTTTTTTGACCCATGGTGGTCATTAATAATTTTATAATCTACACTGGCATCGAATATACCAATAATATTTTAATAATTTATAATTGCTTCAAAGCAACAATCTATCGTGAACGAAGTTAACTTACTTTACCGTAAATACCAAAGTATACAAAAAAAGTGATGCAAGATTGAGGTTAGCAGCGTCGAGGCTAGCTGCGTCGAGGCAAGCAGCGTCGAGGCTAGCAGCGTCGAGGCTAGCTGCGTCGAGGTTAGCAGCGTCGAGGCTAGCTGCATCGAGGCTAGCAGCGTCGAGGCTAGCAGCGTCGCGACGCTGACCAAATGATTTCGTTAAAACAGGTATGTACATACATCGTTGTTATTTAATTCTGTTAAATAATGTAATTTTCTCATTAATAACATTCAATTTTTAGGGTGATAGGGCACTTAACGAAATAAAGGTGGATGCTACTTGTACTGATAATATAGCAATTCCAAGCACAAGTAGTACTTCTTTATCTCTCTTAGAAGAATCAATAAGAGAAATGGAAGAAGACTCTTCTTCCAATGATGAATCAGAAGATAATTCTCGTAAACTCCAATCGGTGTACAATGAAATCGAAAATTACAAGGAAAAGCGTATCGGCATCGACACCGAATTAATGATCTATTGGAAGGAGAAAAAGTATGCGATACCACATGTAGCAAAATTAGCTAC
>NW_020223691.1:0-11655 GCF_003070985.1 Temnothorax curvispinosus | reverse complement strand
TTACGAAAACCGTAACGGCATCCGGCAAATTTGATCTTGGGATCTTCAGTATTACCTGCCCGAGACAGGGATTGATGATGCAACTGCGAGATCTATTGAGTCGATTCGTTCGAATTGACGCGAGGGAGACGTCGAATAGAGAAGAGGAAGAATAGAACGATTCGACGTCCCCTCTTTTACATATCACTCTTGAGAATGTTAATGAAAGGAGGGGGAACCGTAATTTATCTCTTAAAATATATTTCGCCTCAATTTTCCTCGAACGACTCATTCTCGCGTGATCCGCCAACTGCACCGCGACAACGAAGAAAAAAAAGAGAGAGAGAGATGTGTTCGACGTTACACGCCCCGTATTTCGAACAGCGCCAATCCGACGACGATCTTGAGAACGGCGTCGATAACGCGAAAAGAAGAAGAAGAGCAATTGACGAGCAATCGATGGAATTAGAGACTCCGTTTTCGAATCGGGACAACGTCGACTGCTGGAAAAACATGTGGTGAGTTCGCGACGATCCCGTATCGCTCGCCTACGATATAACAATAATTTTTTTTTTATTATTTTCAGTATTTTCTCGAGTGCGACGACGCGTACGAGGATATGAAACGCGACATCGCGAGATTCGACACAAGCGGCTATCCCAAGGACAACAAGTATCGCATGCCGCGCGTCAACAAGAAGATACCCGGTTTGATGAAGGACGAGAACGACGGCGCGGTGATGACGGAATTCGTTGGACAGAGGTCAAAAATGTACGCCTTGAGGGTCGAGGAAAAGAGCGACACGAAGAAAATAAAGGGCATCAAAAGAAACGTGGTCGCGAGAACGATAACGTTTGACGATTACGTGTGTTGTCTGAACGACGCGATAGGGCAGTTTAGGCGTCAGTCGTGTATTCGTTCGACTGCACACGAGGTACACACCGTGTCCGAGTTGAAACTCGCTCTCAGCCCGTACGATGACAAGCGATACGTCGTTCCCGACTCGTACGACACTCTACCGTGGGGGCATTACAAGATGCAGCCGTGAAAAGGACCTTTTTTTTGTTATTAAGATTATATTTTTTTTAAACAATAAAGAATATACAACAGTCAACAGCCCTTTTTTTTCCTCTGAGTAGGGAGCTACAGATATTAAGACGACTACGATCGATTACCGACGCACCGCCGTTGCGACGGGGGATCCATCCGCGGAGAGGCGCCTCGCGCGTCAGTCGGGGTACGATTACTGCAATGTAGATTTTAGTAGTTATTATTAAAATATAACCTTCGCAAACTTCAAACTGACGATACAATTGCGCGAGGATTCGCTTTGGCTCGCGCTTATTGCTCGGCGGATGTCAATAGGGCAGCATATAACTCTGGAAATAGCTTTGAGAGATAACCGCGATTGACCTAGAGAGGGAATTCGGAATGGCCCGCCCTCTCGCGCCGCGCGAGAGTGGTGGCGCCCCTCGCTTCCCCCCACTATCCTGAGTTAGAAAAGCAGCAGCGGGGCGGCTCCCGTCTGCCGACGCCATTCCCTCGCTCACCGCTTACGGCGGCCCCCACGCGTTCCGCTTCATGCCCCCGACCCGCCGTCACGTAAGCCTGATTCTAAATCCCCTATAATATGCCTACTCACATGGATGTATTTGGCATTTGACGCTCTAAAATTTGCGTTGGAAAAATTGTTATATTTGGCAAAAATAATAGGTAGAAGTGGGGTTAAATTAAAAAATGTAACAAATTTGAAAAATCTGATTACGCCATTGTAAAGAGCACAAAAAGCCATAAACATTTTGTAAAAATGTTTTGTCGTTACGTCTTATATTTTTTAAGATATTTGCTAAAAACTATAAAATCCGTTATTTTCAAGGGGTTGTTGCAACCCCTAAACGTCGAGATACGCAGCTAAAAAAAACATGTGTCTAATGCTTTTTGATGCTCTACAACATATCCAAAGCGCATCCAAATCGGTCGTTATTTTCAAGGGGTTGTTTCAACCCCTAAACGTCGAGATACGCAGCTAAAAAACCCGTGTCTAATGTTTTTTGATGCTCGACAACATATCCAAAGCGCATCCAAATCGGTCGTTATTTTTAAGGGGTTGTTTCAACCCCTAAACGTTGATAACCAGCAAAAAAAATACGAGTAATATTTTTTGATGCTCAACAACATATCCAAAGCGCATCCAAATCGGGTAGGTACACTTTCAACTGTTCCCTTGTAAGTCACTACTGACCCAATCCCGGAAACAAAAGCGCTGACAGCTAAGTTGGTAACGCGGAAATGATTCCGAGCGCGATAAAAAGCTCGCCCTTCCGATAAGCGGCGGGTAGTCTAAGATCAAAGCGCGTACCGCGAGTCGTCCGTATTATTGTTCCATATTATCACTCCACCCGCAAGTCAGGGTAGTTAAATTAAGTGAACCAAGTGTATCAAAGAAATATCTTTATTATTGTTGGCGATACAAAAGCGTGAACGTTGATGCGTGTATATCACGCGTGTTACGCGTGATTCGGGACCGGATAAACCCCACTGCACAAGCTCGTCGAAGCGGGCCGCTCCGACTTCCACGGCCGGCCCGGCCAGTCTCTCTCCACGTATGCTCTACCGCGCGCCACGTGTCATTCCGCCCCGCGTTAGATATATGTATAAACAAAATATATTCAGATTAACGGAACAATCGAGTCATCGCTAATTGCCCTATCTCAACAGGTTATGGGCCCAGGTACCGTGTATACTGAAATATATAACTGAAAGCTTTTTTTAAGAGTGAAACGAGTCAGTGCGACGGGAAGACCTTCGCGTGTTAAAGTGAAAAGGGTGAAAAATGACTCCGACGCATATTTCAATTGAACCTTTGAATAGCGAGAACTACGATATGCGGTGCGTACAAGTCGAAACGTACTTATTTAAAACAGGGCATTGGGATTACGTGAACGGAACATGTGAGGAGCCCATGCCCACAGGTGCGAACCAATCGGCTATCACGGAGTGGCACAAGAAGGACAAGATGGCGAGATCGGAATTGATCCTAACGTTAAGTAAATCGGAACTGAAGAGCGTGAAAGGCACAAATACTTCTCATGAACTGTGGCAAAAGTTAAAAAATGAGCATCAGTCGAGAGGACCAGCGCGAAAGGCAACTTTACTAAGAAAAATCACACTAATGAAAATGAACTACGGTGGAAATATTCGTGATCATATCACCGAATTTTTTGAATTAGTGGACAAGATCGAAGAGGTCGGATTGAACATCAATGAAGACCTACTTGCCATTTTTTTGCTAAACAACTTGCCGGATTTATATGAAAGTTTTCGAATCGCCATGGTGACAAGAGACGAATTGCCCAAACCTGACGTGCTAAAAATCAAGATTATTGAGGAATCTGAGGCGAGAAATGCCAAAAATGATAATGAGCAAAACGCATTATTTGTTAAACAATTGGGTGGCAACCGACGTGGCGGATTCAAAGGTCGTGGTGGCAGGAAGATACACAACAGCCGAGATATTCAAGCTAGTGAGCGGAACGGACCAGGCGGTCGTCCATTACACGGAGGTGACAGCAATAATAAGAAACACAACGAAGAAGATTTTAAGTGCCATAAGTGCATGTGGAGGACTAAATCATTACGCAAGACATTGCCGAGCGCGCTTTACTGGTGGACGTGCAAATCAGGCCAAGGAGGAAGACTCTGAAGCGGCAGCAGCAGCTGAGGTCCACGAGGAGATGGCTCTACTGAATATTGAGACAAACAGAGAGAAACTGTGGTGTCTAGATAGCTCACGTCACACATGAGTGCTAATGAGGAGATATTTCGAGACTTCAAGGAAATCGACAGATCCTTGAGCCTAGCAAATAGCGATTCCACAAAAATCAGCGGTGTCGGGAAAGTTCGAGTAAACGTGAGCAACGGAAAAACTGAGAAAACATTGAGACTCGACAGAGTGTTGTACGTCACCGACCTTCGGACGAACTTATTGTCTGTATCAAAGATAACGGATCGTGGTTACAAAGTGAAATTCCGAAAAAGCGATGCTATTGTTATTGATGAAAAGGGACAAATACTGATAATTGCGGACAGAATCGGTGACTTATATTACGTTAGAAAAGGCAAAGATAAAGTCAACAATGTTGACATTAACTATTTTCCGAAAAGCGAATTAGAAAAATGGCATTGTAAAATGAGTCACTTGAACAGTCGTAATCTAAAGTATATGATAAAAGAAGGTATAGTTCACGGAATAACAGGAAACCCAGCTGAAGAATTGAAAGACTGTGAAATATTAGAAAAACAAGTTAGAGCTCCATTTTCGACATCTGAAGATAATCGATCAGGCGAAGTGCTGAAAATTGTGCACAGCGACGTTAGCGGACCATTCAGGCATCCTTCCCACAGCGGTGCAAGGTTCTACGTCACTTTCATTGATGACTTCTCAAGGTGGAGTGAAGTTTATTTCCTCAAGAACAAATCCGAAGTTTTAGAAAAATTTAAGGCTCCTGGTCTCTGAGCCGAGAACTCTGCGTTGACGGTGGCGACGCCACTCTCTCCTCTCACTCTCTCCAATGGAGAATTCTGTCTTGTAACATGTTGACAACCTATTTTGTTGTGCGTGCTATTTCTTTATTATTTGCTCTGTGCTTGTGCTCTAACGTTTAACGTATTCGTGAAAGTCGTAAAATTGGCCGAAAAATAAGATTTGCATGCGAAAGGAACGTTTTCACCTCCTTTTGATAGTCGTTAAACGGCTGTTTTTCCCGTATGTTTAGGCTTCGTTTTATGGCTGTTTGTTTATTGTCGAGGGAAAAGAGTAGTTTTCGGCCAATTTTGGAAGTGTTCTGAAACGATCTATAGTGATGTTTTACTGAAATGTCTTTTTATTTGAAAATGGCATGCACAACAAAATTGGGTGTTTTCCTCGCCTCGATAGTAAGAATCCAATATGGCCGCGGTGACTACCCAGGAGCCTTAAGACATTCAGAAAAATGGCCGAAACCTTCACCGGCAAACGAATTAAAACACTTCAATCAGACAACGGAAAAGAGTATTGCAACAGACAGTTCGACGAATATCTAGAGAAAAATGGAATCAAGAGGAGGTTGAGTGCTCCGTATACATCTCAACAGAATAGACTGGCGGAAAGGAAAAACAGAACATTGAACGAGATGGCCCAGTGTATGTTGAGACAAGCAGGAATGCCAAGAATTTTCTGGGGCGAAGCCGTGAACACAGCAAACTATGTGCGGAACAGGTGTCCAACGAAGTCCCTGAAGAGAGAGACACCGCACAAGCTATAGACTGGAAAAGTCCCAACCGTACATTACTTCAAAATATTTGGTACAAAAACTTTCGTTTTGGATAAAAGTATTCAAAGAGGCAAATTTAACTCGCGATCATTTGAATGCATCATGGTCGGATACTCATCAGAATCGAAGGCATATCGATTATGGGATCCGAAATCAAGAAAAATTGTAGTCAGAGCAGATATGTAAAATTTCTGGACAAAATGCACTTCAAAAATGAATACAATGACATTCTCGACGAGGGAGAGGAAGTCGAAGAGACAGAGAAACCGAAAAACTCATCGCCTTCGAATATCGAACTCGTGGTTGAATCTCAATATTAAGATGAAGACACGACCGATTCAGAGGAAGAGCCTGCACCAAGCACGCCCCTCACAGGATCAAGGAGAGGGCAACAGCCCGCTAATAATCATCTGAAAAGAGGACGCGGCCACCCAAGATTATTCAGGTCTGGATCTCGTGAAAGACCAAAAAGAATTTTTAACATGATCGAGAATATTGAGGATGAGGAATTGAGTGACACACAAATGGGGGACGACGACGTTTTTGAAGAAGAATGCGAATCCGTGAACCTGGCTG
This sequence comes from Temnothorax curvispinosus, assembly GCF_003070985.1. Lineage (NCBI taxonomy): Eukaryota > Metazoa > Arthropoda > Insecta > Hymenoptera > Formicidae > Temnothorax > Temnothorax curvispinosus. The sequence goes on along the minus strand of NW_020223691.1, from coordinate 5,788 downwards.
AAGATCTAACGACATTGGAGGAAGCACGAAGTTCGGAAGATGCAGAAGCCTGGCAAGAAGCATTGGAGAATGAATTCTTGGCACAAATAAAGAATAAAACCTGGGAAATCGTTGAAAAACCTAAGGACAGAAAAGTGATCGGAAACCGATTTGTGTTCAAAATGAAAGAAGATCCAAGCATGCCAGCTGGAAAGAAGAAGGTGAGATTAGTCGCAAAAGGCTGCTCACAGAAGGCTGGAGAAGACTTTTACGAGACATACTCGCCGGTGGCTCGTGCTACGTCGATCAGGCTCTTAGCAGCCTTGTCAGCCGAGCTAGGGCTTGAGATACATCAGATGGATGTAGTTACCGCTTACTTAAACGGTGAACTGAAAGAGAACGTTTACATGAAAATTCCACAAGGACTGAAGGAGATGCTGAGCAAGATATTGTCTGGACAACCTGTCGGATCGAGTAGGCAGGCGGTTCGTGACAAAGATATCTTGAACGCAGCACGACGATGGATGAAAGAACTATGGAATGACAATAAAGTTTGTTTCCTAAAACGAGCCTTATATGGACTGAAGCAGTCGGACGTTGAATGGCATCGGACGCTAGTAGCAAAACTGAGGCGTCTGGGACTTCAACAACTGGACCAAGATCCATGTATGTTCGTGGCAAGAAACAAGAATAATATTATGCTGGTCGTGATATATGTCGACGACATACTAATGGCGTCAGACAACTTGGATTGGATCAATCAAATAAAATCTTCGTTAGCCAAAGTTTTTGAGATAAAAAACTTGGGCGAGGTCAGTAGGTGCTTGGGTATAGAAGTCCAAGGTTCTGGCAAAAAGAATCGCATACGCCTATCACAACAAGACTACACAGAAGCAATTCTGGAAAAATTTGGAATGTCGGATTGCAAACCAGCAATCACTCCAATTGAAGTCAACTGTGCGTTGCGTAAACCAAAAGTGGCCGACATGAGAGAAACTGAAAGATACCCATATCGACAATTGATCGGCGCTCTGATGTTTCTGGCAACATTAAACTATCTAAGTCAGTTCAATTCGTGTTTACAATGCTCAGCATTGGAAAGCAGCAAAGCGCATTCTAAGATACCTGAAGGGCACATTGGACGTTGGCATAGAATACAAAAAAACCGAGGAACCCCTGTTTGGAGTAACCGACGCTTATTGGGCTGGAGATCAAAACGACCGTAGGTCATACACCGGATATGCTTTTATCCTAGCCGGAGCAGCTGTGACATAGGAAGCTAGAAAACAGAGAACTGTCGCCTTATCGAGCACTGAGGCAGAGTACATGGCCCTGTCAGAGTTTACAAGGGAGGCCTTGTACATACCTACAGCGAATCCTGAATCAGGTCGGTGTGCCAGCAGATAATACGATAATCTACAACGACAGTCAAAGTGCTCAGAAACTGATACAAAGTCGAACCTACCATTTCCGTACTAAATACATTGATACTCGACATCATTTTGTTCGTGACATATTCGACCAGGGAAAGATCACGCCAAAATATCTGTCAACCGACAGGATGCCAGCTGATGTTCTGACGAAGAGACTTACATCATACAAGGCAATATTCTGTGCAAAGACATTGGGACTCGCGGTCTGCAAGGAGAAATAAGATGGCTTGACGCTTACGCTTTTGAGAGAGGGTGTTGGCGATACAAAAGCGTGAACGTCGATGTGTGTATATCACGCGTGTTACGCGTGATTCGGGGCCGGATGAACCCCACTGCGCACGCTCGTCGAAGCGGGCCGCTCCGACTTCCACGGCCGGCCCGGCCAGTCTCTCTCCGCGTATGCTCTACCGCGCGCCACGTGTCATTCCGCCCCGCGTTAGATATATGTATAAACAAAATATATTCAGATTAACGGAACAATCGAGTCATCGCTAATTGCCCTATTCCAACAATTATTATAACGCCACTGCTAACAAATCTACGGAGTGTTGTCCTTTTACCATCCCGGCGAATCAACAAAACCCGGTACCGGCCCTGAGACATAATTCACGGCGCAGCACGACAAAATTGGTGGCAGCGGTGGGATCTGCCAACCGGTAAAAAGGACATCCTGGCAGATTTACGCCTGCAAAAAAGAAGTGGATCGTCAAACGGCGGCAAAGCATCCCGGAGAGGAACAGCCAGCCAGATTCAGAGCGAGAGAAACTACGGTAGTAGCCGACGAGTGTTATCAACGACACCGGAGAAGGCCCCGACCTACCGCACGGACTCACCAGCCCGAGCAGCCAAGCAGCCAAGCAGCACAGCGGACGACGACTGAAAAAGCTGACATTATGCGAAACGCGGCGTTAATGTAAGTCCGATCCAATTTGAATTTGCGAGCGCCGAAACTAAAATTCGCGAGCGCTTTATTATAAGAAAAAATATTTTCACGGATAAACTGAGCTATAAAAAATATTTCACATAAAAATGTATAATTTTCTAGTTAATTGCGGTTTTATTGTTACCTATATAATTATGAAAGTATTTATAAAGTATTTAGTATTTATTTATTTAAATTACATATTTTAATGTGACAAATAATTGACCGCTTGCCATTCGGTGCAGGATACATGGAAAATTAGTCAACAATGTGTCAAGTTGAAAGAAATTGTAATTATTTGTACTAATTATTTCATAGGAATGAAGGTTTTCATTAAATCCAACGTTTGTGCACATGTTGCATTGAACGATTACTTTTTTTCTCATTGCAGATAGTTGTTTTAATAATGCCGAAAACAGGTATCTTATCCGAATCAAGTTTCAGAACCAGGCAGGTATTTAATTTGTACAAAATACCCTTCAAAATTACCCACGGCACGTCGATATGAGTAGTTTGGAGTTCTACAGCAGGTAATGAGTTTTCAATGTCCTTAAGGCATATTCGGTCCATAAGACTATGAGGTCCTACCTTAAATTTTGAAACAAGTCCTCGCCCGCACAGCTGTCTGAAAAATAATCTACAAGTTTTTTTTAAAGCGAGAGTACACGTTATATTCCGTCGAAAGTATATGGAATTAGCGTTTTGTTTTAATTGTCTATTTTTCGATTTGTTTCTTATTGTGCTTAGAGCAATTATTGGCCCTGACTTTCGCATTATTTTGGCATAGTGTACCATATTATGATGTTTAGCTTTTAGATTATTTTTAAATAATTTAATATATAATCTATGGTGTTCAGTAACGTAGTTGGCGAGTTGAATGTAACATCCCAATTGAATGTCTTTTGCTGCAACAATGTCATAAATGTTTCTAAGTGTCAAGTAAAATTCCCACACTTCATCCGGAGAAACATAATTGCCAATGAGCAAAGAAAAAATATAGACAAAATTTATCATTTCACTACCTGTCATTGAGAGCTTTTGTCTTTAATTTCACTTAATTTCACACATAACGAATAAGCGGCGGTTTATTAGTTATGTTATTGGCATTATAGTAGAAAGTGCGCATTCTTTCGTTTAATACTTCGAGTGGTATTTTTTATTTGCATTAAAAATGTAGTAATGAAGTACATGAGCCATGCCATATTTAAAAGCTCTTTCAGACAAATCATGTAACGGTGAGACCGACGGCTAAAGGCCAATCGGGCTCATTGACGCCGCTCGAAGCCTTGCTGAAAAGTTAAACTCCTATCCAGATGTCCGTAAGGAAGGAGGACACTCCAGCCAGGGAAACGACGCGTACGAAGGCCGAGAGAAAGAATATCGATCCTCGTATCCAAACGTCCACTCCTATTTCCAATTTAGATCCAGGGAGCGACAAGGAGAATGTTAGCTCAGATGCGGATACCACAATTCCCATTGATAACAGCGATCCTGAAGTTGCGGAGGAACAGCTGATCGAGCCTAGTCAGCGAACGCACGAGGAAGGACTGACAGCTGATTCCCAGAACGAGTAACAAGGTTGGTCATATTCCTGCAAACAGAGAATATCGATACAATTTGAAATGCCATATGTTAGCAGTGTCAGTGACGAGGTATTCGTCATTTATATAATTTTGGCACTGTTATTGCTATTAAATATTTTTTTATTATTTTATTTTATTTTGTCGAGTAGAGACAAAGGTTATAGGAACCTATACATTAATATTGCACTATCAAACGAGCAGATGTGACGTTTATTTTTAATTTAAAAAATATTTTGTTTACTTATCTTTTTGACAATGATTTACTCGGTAAATCTTAAATGTAATTCTTCTAAACGGGTTATTTTATATAAATATATATATATATATATATATATATATATATTTGCGTAATGTAAGATAAGCGTCTTGTGATACGCCAAAATGCGAATAACTTCATTGTAATGGTAACTGAGTCATCTGAAATGAAATCAGTTAATAATGCTGAAGTTTCAAATTTTAAATATATTTCACTTAAAATCAATAAAAATAGGGATAACATACTCTAAAAACCAAGCATGTAATGTTTTTCCTCATGAAAAGTCAATATTTCGATATTGCAACACGCGGCAGGAAACTTTAACGTAGAAACAACACGCCGCTACAAACTTTAAACTCACCTTTTTCAATGAATTTTGTCAATCGTCGTGCGAATTGAGTTTCACACATATTGGTAGTTTTGTACTAGCCTAAATAGAATAGCCATACGCTAAAAATGTGTATTTTAAACTTATTTCAATTGTGGCAACACGCCGCTGGAAACTTTAAGGCAGAAGCAACACGCCGCTTTAAACTTTAACTCAGGATTTAAGATCAACTCTGTCAATTATCGCGCGAATCGATTGTTAACCGATTGAATAGTTTAATTAGAGTCCACATAGATTGCCCATGTGCAAAATTTGCAGAAATACCTTGTATTTCGATTTACAACACGCCGCCGGAAACTTTAACTCTAAGGCAACACGCCGCCGGATACTTTAACACAGCCGTTCAGATGAACTTTGCTTTTTGCGATATTATTAGAATCAGGCAAGTCTTAGAATGTTTATTTGGACTGATTAGAGTCATTTATGTATTAAATTCATTACTTTTTTCTATTTTACCAACATTGTGGCGAAAATTGAGAACTAGCCTAATGATGCCAAGTTGACCATGGATATGAGTCTCAATGATTGTATAATGTAAAGATCTGAAGTGCCTTTCTCAATTTTCTTAACTTTTATGAACTTTTAAAAAGAATTTTTATTAACTTTTTAGAGAATTTTTGTCTCGAGGTTCTTTCCCTGTTATATTGCCATAGCGTGCGTATCTCAAACGTATAAATCAAGTCGAAACGTTTATCGAGCGTGAAAAATAACGATCGCATACTCGTACATTGGGAAAGATTAGTTCGCGTGAGCGCGTTCTTACACGTATCTTTGTTCACTGCGAGCGATAGTTACGCGACAATTTATTGTTAGATATCCTGACTCGTTGCGTGGGATAAGACCCGGCAATAGGCATTGTCGTTAGCCTCGTTCAGTGTACCTTGTACCAAAAATATCAAATATATCTTGTTATTGTTAATACAATACAGATTCAATTTCAATAAATATTCCTTTCCTAATTAACCGGATATACAAACATCTTACGCGACGCGAAAGCGAGTGCGGATCCAGAGGACGAGCCATCGACGTGAAGATAGCTATCTTCCCTACTGAAAAAAATCACGTCACGAAATCACGTCATGAAATTACATCACAAAATCACGTAACGAAATTACGTAATTAATGACATAAATTAATCACGTAACGAATTGTTCCAAATCGGTACGTAATTTTAAAAATTACGTAATTTAGAAAATTACGTAACGTTTGAAAATTATGTGATTTTAA
>NW_020223690.1:25669-26064 GCF_003070985.1 Temnothorax curvispinosus | reverse complement strand
TTAAACTGACTATCATTTGTCGATGTGTACTTGCAAAGACAAGTAAATTTTCACATCTTATATTCCGTCCCGAAAAACGCGAGTTTGCGATCGATAAATTCATAGAAATGTGTTGAGATATATCATATTATTGCATGCTAAATACAGGAAATATATTGAGTCGATTTCTAATATCTAAATGACAATACTTTGTAAATTAAAAGATTAGTCTCTAGTCTCTATTATAGCAGTTTGACTAGCATAACGTTATGTGTTTCACGCGGACAACGATGAGCAAGTTAATATTAGGTGATACATGACTCAATACCGATATATTGTGGATAGACGACACGGTTCTAACATGCTGGCGCTGTTATTGACTGAAAAATTGATTTGTGGGTCAAGTGTCAATTGTT
>NW_020223690.1:3066-25569 GCF_003070985.1 Temnothorax curvispinosus | reverse complement strand
CTTTACTTTGAACGGCATCTTCGTTTAACCTTTCTTCGTTTAACCTGCTCCTTACAAAAGCATCTACGAGATTCAAAGGGATATTTCTTTACAAAGTGGCAATATTTTCTATGCATTGCCTTTTTGCACAGAGAAAAATACAAGTTATATACGACGAAGCTATTTTTTGAAACAATAGCTCTGCACTTATAATGCTAAATATGCACGATCATAAAATCGCCTTTTTTGCGAGTATCGTGTAATATCGTTCAATGTATTATTAATCAAGTTTGAACGTTTTGAGTTTATCGCGATGATAATAACTTGGAACTTCTTGCATATAATAGTCTTTGTAGAAGACAGTACATTTACACGTTCGTAACATTATCGCTTCAATTTACTCTTATTTTGAAAGTAGATAAGAGCTTTTTCCTTTTTTTTTTTACTATCTACGTGTTTTGCGGCGCCAATGTCGTGTTGTCAATGATATTCTCAGTGCGTGCCTCACACGTTAGAAGAGCATCTCTTTCTCTCGGCTAACCGCGCATCTTGTATTCGCTCGATATTCGCTTGCGTGACACGTGTGAAACGCGTGACGTACTTTACCCGCGTCTCTGCTTAATTTTTTTGTTTTTGCACCACGCGATTGTAGCGATCGACTTTCGAAAGGAGTTCTCTTTACTGCAGTTGAAGAAAAGTAGAAAGGGAGAGGTGAACTTGCTCTTTCGCGATTGTTAAAATTGAACACATGTTTTATGTGTGACTTTTATAACTTTTTATAATATACATATATATATATTTTATGAGCATTTCGTACATTTGCATAATATAATAGTGAAAACTCTTAATTCCATTAAATTTTAAATTTGGTTCGGTTCCTTTTCAATATTTGAATTTGCCTTGGAAGACTCTTATTCTTGCTTGTGTTTAGTGTTAACGTGCTTGCTATTTAGTGTTAACGTCCTTTTTTTACTTTCGCTACTTTTACTTTCGTACTATTTGCGAACACGCTTTTGCTTCAAATCAAGCATGTTTAATCCGCGATAGTACGCGAAACATCTTACATCGAGTGTCGCGTGCGAAAACTCTTGAAACTTTTTTGAACTTTAAAATGTAACAAACTATTTTTATATATTTTTTCTTTTCAACGAGTTGCGTAACATAAAACGGCGTCATTGCAAGAATAAAGTGTACCTTACAATTATCCGAAAAGCTATTAGCATCTTTTCTTTTGTATTGATCGAAAATGTTTTATATCGAAATATTTTTCTCAGCATACATTACTTGATTCGCTTCAAGTATTTTTGTATGATTGAAGTTTCGTGATGCACACGTAAGAACTTGCTAATGGCGGTTAATTTTTGCTCGCAAGATGACATTGAGGAGAAGAGTTCTCAACCTCTTTGCAAATAAAAAATGCACTTCCTACTTCAAGCTAATAAGTGTTGATAGGATTTTTCATTAAGCAATATTAGTATTATAATTTATTACAAGAATCTGTTTGAGTCTAATGATTTGACCGTGAAAATTGTATCGCGCTGATGTTGCAAACGTGCATTATTGTAACAAAACCTCAAAATATCGGTCGCAAATATGGATGACACCCAAAAATTCTCTAACTTGTGTTTTATGAATTATTATAAGCGCGCAACGTCGTTATATTTGTTATCTGCGTCATACATATTTCGATTCGTGTCCAGTATAAATATTCCATCAGTATCCACCTGTTTTTTTTTTAAAGCTACAAATATTCCCGTAATATTAAGTCGAGATCTCTTCGCTTCGAGCGAACGTGAGTAAATTCTATCGCACAATAGATATAGCCATTTCTTATTATATAGTTCCTCTCGTGCAGTCAATGCGCAGTTTTTAACCGTTATTTGAGTAAGTGGAATTCACTAGGTCCAGAAGTCACCATATCCGTTGTTGATGATGTAATATTATGATCGTTGGAGAAAACGTTTGCGCGCGTATAAAATGAAAGGAAGTTTCACTTTAGGCTAAAGCTATGTTTTAGCATCGTTAACCCTGCGATAAATACGTGTCAAGGTCTTTTTTGCATGTCTACCCATTGTTTTTCACGCGCGAATGCGCGCGTTGAGAATTAACACTTGCAAATGTGGGCACGGCGTGAGAAAATTGAAAGCGCGTAATTAGCAGGACATGCTGTTTTTTTCCTGCATACATTGAATTAAATTGTTCAATGTATTTTCTATTTTAATGTATTAATGAATTGATAATAAGGAATTTTTTCGGCAATGTAGTTGCCAGTTAAGCATTTTTTATATATGCTAGATTTTACTGTGAATAAAATAATTTGCAAATACGAATATAAAAAGTGTATGCAGTTCTTTGACTAGACATTTAAATTGAGTTAGCTATTTTATTTACAAGAACGTGAAAATATAAACGCAGTATGGAATTTTTATTAAATTCTACTGACAAGTTTTTTAGCTTTTTAGAATAGATTTTTCTCTCTGTTGAATTTATTTTTATTTTATTTGCGGAATTAAAAAATTATGACCTGCAAAAAATTCAGGGAAACCTGGAAGATTTCCATGACCGCTATCTATACACTTCTTTAGATAAAAAAAGACAGATAATGTCATGGAAAAGTCATGGAATTTTGTGACTTTTCTGGAATTTCGTTAAATTCTTAAAACATTACATTTTTTTTTTTTTTTAATCTAAAGAAGTGTATAGCGGTCATGGAAATCTGCCAGGTTTCCATGACCGCTAACCGCTATAGATACCCTGAAATTGCATCATTAACGACGTAGCGTATAATGAAAAACATAAACTGACAAATATTAAATATTCGAAATTAATTCCACATATAGCAGAACTAAAATTGTATCACTAGTGATTAGTGTTTTATTCGAAGAAGTTCTGTTATTTTCGCAATTCAGGCGGTCGAATTTTGACGTTGTAAATAGCTTGACATTTGACATCTAAAATCTAAAGTTAAATTTGGATGGATTAGTGTATGATATTTATAGTTTTAGATACTAGATGACAGACATATCATTGATTTTCTGGGCATGCTATCTTTTGCTCGTAGAAATAAATTGATTTATTCTACTAAAGTAATTTAAATTATTATTGAAATAATTTATTTAGACAGCATTATTTTTAATGTTTTTCATCTTCTTATACAAATAATGTTTTCTAACAGCATAGACAAAATTTCTTTTAAATTAAAAATTTTTTGAAAATTGAATATTATAATAGATTTAAGAAGTATCTAATTATCAAGAATATCAGAGTATAGAGTAATTTAATTTATGAATCAAGAAAGTAAGCTTGATCCATCAATTTACTTGATGGACCAAGCTTACTTTCTTCTTTTGTAATAAATAATAATTACAAAATTGAATTGCAGAGTGTCTGAATAAACATTTAAAACAGCAAATATAAATTTTTACTTGTACGACATCACACATGCACGTTTCAAAAAATTTATTATTCCTTATTTAGTATTTTGCATTCGAGGAACTTGTTAAAGGTCGAGTCATGTATTGCGTTATTTATTTCTCATATAATTAGCTTTGTCACGCTATCTCGAAGATAGTGGATGTTACCGGTATATTTATTGTTACCTTACCGCAATAGCATATTCAACATCGTGTTTCTTGCGGTTATCCTTTGGAAACTTGGCGAAACTCAGGCGGTCAAGATAAATTGTCTTGACACATCGTGGCGAAAATTTCGGGAAGTTGGCATTCGCCGTGTTTACCATGGTGTAATTTACTTATTTATTAAAGCGTGAGCCTGTCGGTCGAGGATCGGATACATCAGGGTCGAGGCTGATCGGAGAGAGGAAACGAGGTTGCTGGCCTCGCTGGTGATAGATTTCCTTCTAATGATATTCGCCGAGATTATCCGCAACGAGAAATGCGGAATTTGCTAAACCACATATTTATCATGCGATTTATTGCAAATTACCGATGATAATTTAGGGTTGTATATTTCGTGGGTCGGAACGTTCCATTCTAATTGAAGTGCCATTAGTAGAGTGAATTTCGAGATACGTAAATACGCAATTGCCATACTTTTATCTCATTTATCGTGAGTTATTATCGAATATCTGTGACGTAATCAGGAGTAGATGTTGAATTCAGTCGTGAATCATTATATCTATTGAGTTCGGTCGTGAATCATTCTAATTTAATGAAGATTAATTTTAATGTTTAGATATTAAATTGCACTCATATTTGACATCCATTTTCAAATGGAATAATCTGCAACTTCAGTAAATTAACGTATAATTAATCGCAGTGAATTATATTTGTGATTGAGCTTCAGAGAATCGATAATAAAGTTGCATTTGCACTAATTGAAAACTATTAACCTACTTTATTGCGTATAATTGCATATAACCGGCGCTATGTTTGAACCTTTTGATTTGATTGTACTTAGATCGTTACCAGGACAATCGGGCGTTTAATTGTGAGGTTTTTTAGAAAGATCACCTTTGTAATGTCAGTTATTTTATTTTCAAAAAACGCGGATTGTTCGTTCCAGTCGAATTATTCCTATTTCGAAGATCTAAATCGTAGATTTTCTGCTGGTACCAGTATGAAAGAATGAAATGACAGAAATTCCGAGTCTGTTGATCGTGATTTAAATTCCTGCTTTTTGTAGAATATCACCAGTTGAAAATTGGTTGAAGAAAATGAATGATGATACATAGGTATATAAGAACGAGTATAATGAGCCGTTTTATTTTACACCATGCATGAACACGTACATTTGTGCTTTAAATATCGTTTCGTGCGGAACTTTGCTTCTCCTTCTGAAATCGATATTATTTGCTTACGTAAACAGTGCTCGTGTATTCGTATAGGTGGTCAAGAATTCAGAATTTTTGATATCTCCTTATTGATTTTTTGATAAATTTCGAGTTAATCGTCTCGCGATTCTATTTTATCATCGCAATTAACGAACGAATTAAATTTTTATTGTTGTCAGCAATTGAATATCCGTCAAAATTTGTCATGCGTTTGCAATTTTCAAGCATTTAGTCATCAAATTTTAATTTTTACATTGAGAGATATTGTTTTAGAATTATATCTAACTTTTTTAATGTTATATATCTTCGCGATTAATCCTTAGATTCCAATTTTATTAAATGAGAATTTAGTTCGTATCTGTTGGAGAATTTGTAAACAAAGCGGAACATAGCGCCATGAGAGGACACTCGGTATATGCATGTGAGATGCTTTTGCCCCCTCGCTTTTGCCTTAAGGGCCATGCTGAATTTTTTCACTCGGGAAATTCTTACGAACCTCCGGGTGCTTAAAACGCCGAGTTTGCAACCGTCTGGCAACGCTCCAGTGAAATTTCGCATCGCGATACTTACGGCTTCGAATTCTTCCGTCCCCTTCGTTTATAGCGCGCTGCATCTCCGTCGTCTCTTCACCATTAGTCAATACTTTGTTATCTCAACTCGAAGTCATTCGTCTCGATCGGTTACAATACCACTGTAATGCGATAATCGGCTCGGTAAATATTGCCGCTGCACGTCTTAAGTTATGTATATACGTACTTCTTCAATGTACTTATGTACTTACAAAGTGTGTCTTTTGTAGTTCTCGTTCCGTTCGAAACATATAGATATATTTGAATAGCTATTTCTTTTAATGAAACAACGCATATTTTATATTAAGTCGTCCATAAATTTCTATGCATATCGTAAATTTTTTCTTCTTACTGATTTTTATATATAATATCTGAATTTTTATCTTTAAATATTTTAATATTTTCTAGTTTCACGATACATCTGTTCTGATAGAAATTTAATATATGTAACAAATAGAATTTTGATAAACGTCAAATTATATTTAAATTGTTATCGGATAAATGAATCAAAAGATATGGTATGCTCCGCGATATTAAAGATATGTTCCACGATATATCTATTCTGATAGGAATTATGTAACAAATAGATCTTTGATAACCATCAAATTGTATTCAATTCGCTATCACGGATAAACGAATCGAAGGTATGGTCGATATTAAAAATTTTTTAATGTCGTTTCTATGCGGAATGCATCGCGCGAAATAACAATTTCGATTTCTGAAACATATGTTGAATAATGTTTTCACCGCGATTCCGGCGTGCGAAACAGATGGATCTTTAATAGCCATCAATCCGTATTCGAGTGGTTGTTACGAATAAACGAACCGGAATGGAAGGAGCGCAGTATTTTTCGATATTAGGAATTTCTTAATGTCGTTTCGATTCGGAATGAATAATGGAAGGTGTAGAAGAGGGACGCAGAAAAATCAGGAATTTTTTAATATACTGCGAAGGGACTGGAAAAATTCAACGTATTTCTCCCATGAGGAAATAACGCTTGGAGACGTCTCGGGGAAAGGTCGAGTCGAGCTTTAACTTATACATTCTTCTAGATGGATATGATAAATTGGCTATAATAAAACGCTAAATGAGCTCCGGGTACAGCTCATTTCTGACATAGGTCAATATTTTTTATTCTGTCATCTCGTAATATTTATAAATGTGTAATAAAGCTGCACGATTTATACAGCATTGTATAGGTAGACGCAATCTAAAATGGTTTACATAAAATCTTTTATTAACGAAAAAGCGATTTTTTAATATTAAAATATATTATAAGATTGTTGTAACGATTTTCTACGTTTATGAAAATTCTTTCACTGTTTCTCAACTCTGTTTATATACGCGTTTATATATGGTACCTTCATCATCAAGATGATTCATATTCCCGCTATACTCCAACTTTTCTCAGCTTTATCCACGAGTTGCTATACGAATTAAAAATATATTTATCAGGACTTTATGTTCGTCGATGTAGAAGGCAGGCCAATGTTTGCATTAATACGATCTTTGCACTGGCGATTTAAATTGTCAATAAGCATGTACTCAGTAAGCATTGCGTTATGATAATTTCATTGCACTCGTGATCTTTGCTCGGGAACAACAGTCTCATTAATTATTTGCGATGTGGATACTCAGTAATGTGGCATAAAGCAGTCAGTCATGCCGCGAGGGCATGCATATCTTCCCCGTTTTCTGATACTCTTAAAAAGTCATGACATGATGAATGACGGTTCTGCGCAAATAATATCAACACGCGTAAAATCAGTTTCAAGAAGATAAACAAGAATTTAAACAATCCATAGCATGTGTTAATCTTGAGAACATTTGTATAAATTCTTTCACGCGAATTTCTCGCGATTTGCAAGTATACAAATTTTTGTTTTTTGAATTGCGTCGCCGTCTCTTCCGTAAAATTCATGAAGATTCTTTTGAAAGCTCGAAATTCGTACTAGTTTTGCCGGAATTTGTAAAAACTCGCTCTGCGCTTGTTTTTTTTTCTTTTTCGAAACGCTCCAGTGGTTCCGTGACAGGTATTTATAATACTCGCGTTTACTCCAGCTTTCCTCTCAATTGGAAAGTGCCGCGAAGAATGCAGCCTGTCACAATCGCTCTGCCAACGCAGTTGTTCGCGATTTTCCATGTCGCGCACGCCGGTGTCCGACATCGCTCGACAAATCCCGTAGAGTTTCCTTGCTTTGCATGTCGTACCTAAGTTTAACTCGCGCTTTGCGCACGCGCAGGAAACTGTTTTGCGTGAGTTGCACAATAGAATACAGCAGGACGAAACTTGCGGCGTATCTGCAAAGAGCATTCGCGTTTCGACTGTTGCATACGTCCCCTCGTCTCTCCTTCCATCTCTGCTCGCGTTTCACATTTTACATTTCGACGGGAATGCGTTTGTCCGGTCGTAACATTTAAATGCTACTGATGCCAGTTGGGAGTTTAGTGCCTCTCGCTTTCTCATGACAGCTGCGAGCTTGAATAAATGATCTCCCAGAATTCCAAAATTCTCCCTCACTACTTACCGTGTTACTCTAGCATGATTTTTGTATAAAGACGACCGTGAAATTTTTAAAGCGCTTGGTGCCATGCCAGGTAGCGCATAATTTTATTACATGAGTACAAACAAAAATCCTATTCCAATAACGAGGAGTAGAAAATTTTTATAGAACAGTTTGCGCCACATATTTTATTTAATCGCAAAAAATTGAAGCCCGATTAATTTAATTTCAATAACATGTTGTAACATGTTACTTTTAACAGGATTAAAAGTAAATTTTAATTGTTTTAAGTGGAGGATATTTGAGATGCATTCTATGATGACAACTTGGATAAACAAAACACACAGAAAGAACAGTTTAATATCAGTAGCTATCAATGTTTTTATACGTATATCGCAATTTTCTCAAAGATTAACTACGAAGCTTAACATTCTTAGACTTGGGACAATTAAATGACAATTAAGTCGGATGACTTCCACGTTGCAAACGAAGAGGAACCTAGATTTTAGTGTAACACAGTTCCACGTGAAGAAACAAAGCCGTTAGCGTGACTCTCTTCCACTTCCCGCGAAATAATTGCAGCAGAGTTTCATTTTCCTTTCGCGTCAAGCGATGTCGTCAAGCGCTGCTCATTAATCCGTTATTCTTGCCTTCCGAATAGTAAATGCATTTTGGTTCCAATATCAAAATTTCTTTCGTTTATTCACGAGCAATCGACCTTAATTCTAGGGCGAGACGTAAAACGCGCGAGTGGTATTTTTGTCCGCTTTTCCGGAGTCGCCAGTCGAGAAATAAAATGCGCAGGAGCGCTCCTTAAATTTTCATTTTTGCAGAAAGCGCTTCTGCGAGGCACGTCGCGACGTAATTCCCGTCCGGCTGAATAGAAATTCTTCCTTCTCGCGCAGATCTGAATCGGTGGAATGAGATGATTCGTCCTACTCGTCTCGAAGAATCTCATCCTGTTCCTATTCTCCAAATAAATCTCTTCGAACTCAGAGCTTATTAAATATCTTTTTCTATGATTAATTCACTTCGATCAATCTTTCGCGGATTTTAAGATTAAATATCTGTTGTTTTCTTTTTCTACTTCCTCTTCTAGCTTTATATGATAATATGTTTAATAGCTGCGATAATATCAGAAGTTACTTTGATAATGTCAAAAGTTAACAAAGATGACAGAAAGTCGATAAGTTTGAGATTAATTTTTTAAATACACGCTGAAGTACATTTCAGCGTGTTAAAAGAATGTATATCTTTATAAAATTCACGAAAAGTTATTAATATTAATTAGTAATTGCACTTATTCCGTTTATTTTAAAGTATATTTTCGTATTTTGCGAGTTTTCTATATTAGAAAACTATAGTACATTTTTGAAGAAATAAAGGAATTATTATTACATTCATAATTTCATGCATGAGATAAGTCAGTTGCTGTTTGTCTGCCCATCATCATGATAATATCTTTCAAAGAAGAAATAATCTTTTGAAGAAAACGCGATTACCGAGCATAAAGACTTGAAAATTTTCGTTTCATCTTTGGAAAGTTGCAACATCATTCCTATCTGATCGAAAGAAGCCCCTTGTTTGTATAGACCGATTCTATCTTCTCTCTACTCAACTCAAGTATCTTAAAGCGATTTCGACATTAGGAACTTTTCTATTTTAACAAATAACGAATGTAGAGTAAAGTTTTATTCGCAAATAAGAGAAACAATTTAGATAAAATTTATATGTATCGCTAATTATTCTATTAAAATTTTTATTTGAATGATTTAGAAAGAAATGTGATGTAAAAATAAGATTCTGTATGTTTTTCTTTCCGTGAAAAGCAAGAGTGAAAGATAAAATGGACACATGCCCGAAACCGCCAATATCGTCGTTGGCGAATAAAATAAGAAACAAGCAACGTAATCAACGCGAATAATAAACGCATAAACGATGAGAATAATAAATTCTGTGCGAACAATAAAGATTGATTTGAATAACGCCCAATTCTTCCGATCTGTGAAAGGAAAGTCCGGGAAAGTCCGCGTTGACGGCGCGGCGGCGGCGGCGTGTCGTATAGTCGCGGCTGGCGGCTGCTGCGGATATCGATCGGTCCGGGATAGTCGCAGCGTCTCTTTAAGTCATCCGGCGGGGGGACCCCGCTTCTGGGGGCTAACCCATGTAGTTCACCCCACCGTCCCTGGCAACCCCCGTCGCCTACGTCGTTACCGCCCACGCACGCTGCAGCCTCCTCCGTCGCGACGCGCACATCACTCCCTTCTGCCTCCCGCAGGATCATCCGTCGTTCCAGCCTTTACATCCTTTCCCTTCCGCGAATTTAGATGATCGGCTACGACGATCTTTCGCGATACGCGCGTTTACCTTCTTTTTTTTTCCTACGAAGTATTATTTACTCGCGACTTACGAGTACGAGTCTCGAGCTCTTGCCGATGGTGATTTTCTTTCGGCTGCGCTCTACATAAGCGATTTCGAAAACTTGTAAGTTCTCAGTAAGCCGAGCTTTCGAGCCGTGCATCTTTACACTCGAGTGTACTTCGCGCGGACAAAGCGGAGCTTTCTTTGGACTTTAGTGTGCTCAGGCTCTGCAGAGATGCTCTACATTCTATGTTCTTTAGCCGTTCTTGAAACTTGTCTTCAAGATCTGTGTAGAAATAAAAATGTTTCTCTTTTTTTAAAATAATTATTACATTAATACATTATTATATTCTATCCAAAATTGTTATTAAAGCATGTTATATGATTTGGGAAGTAGCTGTTATTCGAGATTATTTTTTTTAACAATGAATTCTCAGATCGACAGTGGATCAAAGACAGCATTATTTGCATTATGACCGACAGTACTTTACTTTCGATACTCCGCTGTCGCCGAAGTTTCCTTCGCGTCTAATGGGTTTATCTGGTGATCGCTGGAGTTCTGCAAAACTCGTTAAACTCGATATTTGCTTCGCCGAAGTGCAACTCGAATGTCGGCGCCGCGATAGACAGATAATATTCTCTCTCTCTCTTCCTTTCCTCCTTTTCTTCTCCCTCTCTCCATCTCCTATATTCTCGTGATCTCTCTCGCGTATATGTCGTGATATATAAAATGAAATGTCGGCAAGTTGACACTCGATTATTTTTCCACCTTAATTCCTGCAGACTTTCCTTTGTTCGCGCGTTCTTTAACGCGAGGCTTTCCGCGCCGACGGCGATGCCCGCGAGGTTGTGCGAGTATCGATTACACGCGAAGGAACTTCCTTTCGCAGCATCATATATACCGCCGCTACTTTTCTTCTCGCGGCGGCACGACGTCACGTCCGGCGGCAGATACCGGAGAAAGGAGGGCTCAAGGATATCTCGGAGAAGTAGCTTGCATTCGCCGGCTAAATGCGCCCCAAGATAATGAGATGACCCATCCGCACGAGGCTATCTGCACGTTACTCCCGTTTCTCGTGTTTCCGATATCTTCGGCGCAGCCGGCTATATATCGAGGAACTCGTAGAACTCTGGCGGTCTGCTCTGGAATTTCTCCGGTCGCAAAAGTCCACCGAATCTTCCAAAGGGCATTTAGTTAACGGTTCGCGTTTAACGTTTTATTTTTGACGATTCGTGAAGGCTAGGATTAAATCCGTAGAATTAAACACTCTTCGGAGGTGTAGCAATATCTACGGGTGTTTAAAAATTAAAAAAAGCTCGACGTTTTGTTGAATTTTAGATGCTCTTTTTATGTGCGCGTGACGTAATGCTCGATTCTGGAGCAAAATGCCAGGCGTTCTTGCATTTATAAAACTTTTATGAAGCATTTATAAAACTCAACGAATCAATTTTCTCGCAACTCTATTGGCGTCTGTTCTCGCTAGTCTGCCTGACTAATCAGTTCTGGTTACATTTTTTAGGTAGGAACTAGGCGTGTATCTTCTGCCTATTGTATGCAAACGGACTATAGGTCTTAACTTGGGATAACTTAGAAATCCGAGAGAGAGAAAGACGTTCTTTCCCATTGCTGTTGGGAAGTCGTGTACTGTTACGAAGATTTATAGGTGTCCCGATATTAAATCGCAAATGTAATTTACGAGGCTTCCCATTCCTTTCACGACCGTCTGCAGCTGCTACCTATGGAAAGGCACGCCAATGCGAATCGTTCTGTATAAAAATGTAACGTTTAATATCTTTCTACCCGTATTTGATGCGCCGTGAATAAAAATTCGGAACGCTCCGGTAATACGCGTTTCAATTTATCTCTCATTGCGGTCGCAATGAAATATTTCTGCAGTTCCAGAAATACGTAAGTGGCGTTTTATCGATGACATACGGTAATATTCAAAAAAGTTCTGCACCGGTTTAAATAAATAAAATACCATGTTATCTTTTCATTTTCGCTTATTGAAAATTTTTCATTTTTAGAAACGTTGTTTTAATAAAAAGTTTTATTTTTGTAAGATAAAGATAAATAAAACATTAAAGAATATTGAAACACTATTTTTGCAAGTGTTTTATGTTGCATTTTATGTTTCTGTAAATGAGATCGATAACAAATGCTTTTAAGCGACCTGATTCGTTCGTGAGAGATTAATTTTATTTGTATTCGATTCAATAGCGGCTAGTGACAGATGCTATTTTAAGTGTCAACGGATATTCAAGCCATCGAATCTGTCTCATATATTTTTACGATCGAAAGCGTGTGTGAGAACCGCTGTACCATTGAGCACGCATAACAAGATATACTCGATATCGATTCTGCGCGCCCGCTGAAAACTGGGGATCGCGTGTGCGAATGAATCTAATTTCCATTCCATTCCACGGACGCGGACATGGCCGACATGAGTGTTGTCTTATTATCCGTGAATTATCCATCGTGATAATGTCGCGCGATTAGCAGCCACTTTAGAAAGTCGAAATTTTGACCGTACGCTTTAATTATGCGCCAATTTGCACGTTTATTCAGCATTTGAATCAAATTTTGCATGTTCTTTAATTGTAAAATTGTGAAATCAATATTTTAAAAAGAAGTACAACAGAGTTCAGAGGCAGTAACTCCTTAACAACAGTTTCGATATTGCACAGCTTTTTTACCACATATAATATCTGCGCAATAATACCGAAATTGTCGTTAAGGAGGAGTTACAGAATTTCGCTACAGATAAGGATTATGTAAAGATGAGAATAGCTAATGGAATAGAATTTGAAGAAGGCCAAATATAATTTGGAGTATTACAGAAGTTTTCTTCGGCTTGTAAATGCTCTGAAATGTATATAAAACGAATTAAATTTTCATAATATTTACTATGTAACGTAGTATTTGAAATTGTAACTAATCTGAAACTGTTTTTGTTTTAGGTAAGTACTTTGTCTGCTGATTCACCTACAATGTTCAGTACCGTAAGTTAAATATATTAATACAGTAATACATGCTTTATTTTAATACATTTGAGGCAAGAGATAATGACATTCTTTTACAAAGAAGACGTTTTTAAAATTTTAATATTTTTAAATCTTTGAAATTATTTTTTTAACAGAACATTGCTTTAAATGTATTAGTATGATAAATAGTTTTACAATGTATATAGTAGATTTATTATACGCCTGGCATCTCGAATGCGTGAGACATGAGATAAAAAATATGCGCTAGTTTAACGAAGTTCATCTCATTGCAATATATTCGGGTTATTAATACTACCGATCTACCAATTTATTCAATGAATATAGAAAATTGTAGAATTTGTAAAATTTTTTCCTAAGGCTTTAAGTGTCTAAAAATATTGTACATTGAATTGACTCATAAAATATTATAATGAAAGAAGGGAGGAGATAAAGGTCATTAAACTTTTTTTTCAATTAATTTAATCTAATAAAAATTACAGACGAGTGAAGAACAACATTTAGTTTTGAAAATTTATTACAAGCACGTGTATTATCTGAACTAATTCTTGCCAGAAACATCTCCGAGCTTAATCTCATTACAAAATTGTGACGAACATATCTTTTTATTTCAAATTTCTCAAGTTTAAGCCCGAGCGAACAGTTAATACATTCCAAATTCGTAGCTGGTGGTTTAACGCGGTGCACTACGCGTCTTTTCACTTGCGTTTCCAGGTCTGTAGGAATGGCACGCGAATTTCGCGGGTGCTTGCACGCCGCAATATCAAACGGAACTAGTGCCGAGTTGCACAAAGCTTTCCCTGTATCATCCGGTAATGGGAATGTCAATTGCGCGCACCTACGCCATCTCTCTCTTGACACATGTCTGCGTGTATGGTTCCCACATGCGGTTTTCTTCTATCCGCAATCATTCTCGTGGACTTTGTCCAGGAAATAGAAGCCCGTGCAATAATATTCAGAGTCACTTCAAATCTCACATCGGCGTTAGTGTCGTTGTGTAATACTTAACATTTTTCCACCTTAATTGATGATTGTTCCAATTCGGTGTCGCAACGGTATCTCGCTTGGATGTTTGATAAATATATATAACTACTAAACATAGCATGTCAGTACAAATTAAATAGAAAGTATTGAAACGTGATACGCATTAAAAGTAGGACGCCATAAAAGATTTACAAAGATTTTATTGATAATCAAAGGAAAAAATATATAGGAGAAATTGAACTAAAATTGTAAAAGTAGCTGAGCAGAATTAATTTATTCAGCTCTTACATTAAATTATTATTAATCTATTTTCAACGTAAAATTTTATTGAGAACTGGGTCATTCTATATAATGTCGTAGAAATTAAGAATTGAAATGAATCAGATGAGACGAGAGAGACGCTGAAGAAGTGATTGAAGAGTAAGAATAAAAATCGTGAAGACATATATATTCGATCTATTCGCGAAGGGTCAAGATTAAATCTTTAAGCACACTTTACATAATGAACGCATCATCTATTTTCAACGCTTTTTCAATACAACTTGACCCAATTAACGATCCGAGCTTGAAACACAGAACACGTTGAGTTCATGAATCTAAATTCGAAAATACCTTTCCCTCCGCGCCATCGGTGTCGCATATGCGACGCAGACTGTAATCCGGGCCCGATTGAATATTTAGAGCGGAGTTAATAAATAATTTTACAGGTGACATGCGCTCATACACGATTAAAGGGTACGTGTATCTTGTGCACGATATAACGCGGTATACCATCGTGTCGCGCGATTATAAGACCGTGATATTGAAGTTTGCGCTACGGTACGCTTAATGCCAAATAGAAACCCTTTCCGATGCTGCGCACAAAGACCCGCTCTATTATCTATTCTAATAGGAATGTCAATTATTCACGAACGGAATTCCTCGCGTTTGATGAATCTGTGTTAACGCCTCTCTGTTCATCTCATACTTGCTTCTGTAATATCATCAAGAAGGAATTTCTATTAACCCGTAGTAACATTCCTTAACTTTATTTTGTTGCAACTACGATTATTTGAAGTTGCGGGCAGGGGAAACAAACGATTTTTATAACCTATTGGTTTACGCCGTTGTTACAGTACAGATTTAACATATATAGTTCTCTTTGCCGTAGCACAATCACCGAATAAATTAAATTTAGTTTTCAATTAGTTTTAATCAATCTGAGGTTGCGGGATAAACAAATACTTTTTCCTATTACACGGTGTTTCGTAATGTTCTTATAGAATCATCCAGTATTGTATAATAGTTAATATATTTGTTACGTAATTAATAACATTAAGATAGTGCATAATTATTATAATATATTCTACAAGTGTTTACTAGTTTTGAAATAGAATCACAAATCGGATTTAATAAACCCGTGTCGCCGTGAGATTATTCCATAATCTCGTTATCTTAGATACATGAATATTTCATTGAATCTGCTGGATATTACTTCAACAGCCCGTCGAGTGTTTGTACCAACCAAATCTAATTTATTGATCGTTTATTAACGCGTTGCGTTGTATGCATATGAGCTTGATTGACCTCATTATATATACAAGATAAAATATACATCATGTGCTCGAAATATATAGGTAAGCTAGGTATTTTGATTTTACGTCAAACAATCAAAATGGTAATGTTATCTCGGTATCGCAATATCACAATTAGCGTACAATTTTTACTGCATATACGGGTATTAACCGTATCAATATTCACAGTAACAATTTTGAGTAACAATATTACATATAAATAATAAAATTGTATTAAACATAATAAATTATCAAATAATTAAATTATGTTAAAATGGCTCTTAGAGAGAGAGAGAGAAAATTGCAATTTTTTGAATAATTAATTTCAATAATTAAAATTAATTTTAATAATTCGGAATTGTTATTTTTTTACCAGAAATATAACGAACGGTGTTTATTTTAGGATTCGTTTTAATTAGTACGTTCCAATTATTTTATCTCACTCTCCGTTTTCCGTACCGACGGTAACTTGCTTTTGCAATTATAGCCGTGCCCTATGTATGTGTGCCGATTAAGACCGATTTGTATTCAAGTGGCGGTAATGGAACAATAACGCCGTTTCGAGATAACCGTGCCATCCACATTCCTTGCCGTTGTCATTATCATCTATTGTCATTACCCCGACGTTCTCTCCGTGAACGTCGTACCAGTTCACAATCTCACGTGAGATTCATTATCCAATCCATCGCGGTTACAGTCTGCGCTGTGCTTAGATCCGTAATTTTTCACTTCTACCAGTATATACTGCCGCGTGCAATTTAACACTCCTATTATAATTAAAAAACGCATAGGTGCGCATTATTGCCTCAAACTATAGGTTATTACTGTTTCGACTAGTCTTACGAAAAGTGCTATATTCTTCTAAGAATTATTAAAACACTTAATGATACTTTACGTATCACGTCAGACAATGTATGCAGTTGTAAATTTCTAAAAATATTGTTTTTCAATTTTTTTGTAAGTGATTAACACGTTTCATGACATTTGATAATATAACTTATTGCTTTTTTTATGGGGAAAGTATTATGTACTGCGTACTTATCGTGCTGGAATACGAAGCAAAATTTTTTAAAGTCAAACTTGCTTTTAAATCACCATAAAAATATCATACAATGAAAATATAAATGGTTTTTCAATTCAGTCTTCAATTCGGTTTATTACCAGACCTCTGTGTCGAAATCTGACCTGCGATTCTTGTACGGTATCCCAGGTAATACCATGACCCTAGAATTAAGTTATTCCTCACGAAGAAACCCGTTCATCAAAGCAACCTTTTTCGACTTGGGTTGTGAGAAAACGTGGGATCTTGCGTGCCGGCCCAGAAATTCCTGCGCGATTCGACGAATACATTACGTTCATGATAATACCTTAAATTCTATTGCATTCGAAGTTTATACACTTCTTTTCAAATTCCTGTACAATTTGATTTTTGTGGAAATATCTCCTTTTAGGAGCAAAAGGAATTATATTCTCTTTTATGCTATACCAGGAAGAATTATTTGGTGTGTATGTTTGTTAAAATATTTAAATTAATACAAGATTAATATTCAGAAGCCTGACGTACTTTTAAAAAGACTTTTTTGAATGCTTATATCTCGTAAAATAAGCTACGGGAAACATAATGCCTTTTTTCTATAATTTGTTATATTGTTATAGAATTTTTTTACTGTTAGATATTAGCCAATTATTTTATCGTAACGTGATTTTATCATCTAATGTTATTGGTCAAGGCCATTAGGTAGAACCCTACGAAAGATAGAGCGTACATAACGTAATGTGTTTCAGAAAATTAATAGGTGACAAGCGACTGAAGGCTGTATAGTCGCGCGCAATGCGAAGTTTCCGTGACATCAATGATCCGAAGATTTTCTTTGCGTGATAAAGAACATTTCAATATCTTGTGATTAGACTAATGATTAGTTTCCTCCTTCGCAACCTTCGCAATCAAACGATTATATTGCTTGATAACACTTTTGTATTATTACTTCATGATAAATAATATCTATTATTACGAAAAATTTTTTAATTTTTGGACACGATTTAAATATGTCATATAAAAATAATAAACTGTTAAGAAATAAATGAAATCTGAAGAAAAAATAATATTGTCTCAGTAAAAAAAATATAGATATATATAAAATATAATAATGTATTTATTGGAAATATACAACAATTTACTTATTGTTCGATTAAATTACTTTATCTTCGAATTAATGTCAATTTTAATAGAATCTTAATTATCGAATTTCATGCATTCTAACAGGATATTTCACGCATGAGCAGCGAACATTAATCAGATTCCAAAACATTGACACGCGCACGCGATCGAAGTACAAAATTATAGAATGTGCATCATGTTGTGTCATATCCGTGAGATAATCTTCCTTTTATTTTGCGCTGCAGGATATTTCCTGCAACGGCGCGAAACGCACGTATCACGTTTAAAGCGAAGGAAAGCTGTGAGACAGATCCGGAAACGAGCTTTCTCTTTCTCGTTTTCCCATTTTCTTTCTGACCTCGCGCATTTTCCCTTCATTCCTGTTCTGCCAGAAGAGAACTGGACAAAAATAAGTCATTCTTTTATCGCTTTACGAGAGGCGAAACCTCGGGGACGATAAACCCAGACCTTTCTCGGCATTACGGGGTTTCACGTGTAACCATAAATTTCTATAAATTCAGTTAAACGCAATTGCTAAGCGTCTTATTCCGGTTAGGTAATCTAAAAGTTTATTTTTCGTGCTCGATGCGAACGGATATATAAATGAAGTATCTATTTTTTAAATACTTCCTTTATCTGTTTAACACGACGACCGTTACAGCAACCGTGCATAAGTCAGCGTTATAAATAATCGGATACTTGCGCAATATTGGATAATTCGGAAAACGAACGAATACCTTAGTATAAATACTATCTAGTGCATATTAATCTGTACCATTGACACTAATATAAATCACATTTGCATTTCCTTGGAAATCATGGTATTCGGATATGATAACAATTTTTTTTTCGTTTAATTCATGTTGTTTACGATCAATAAATGCGAGTTAATTGAAAGTAAATTAGATCCCTCATTCGTACGTAAATATAGCTTCCAAGAAAATATAGACGCTATTTGTATACGCAAATCTGACGTAATAGTCTAGATATTACTCATTTATTTCTCGGACATAACTCTGCAATGTATATCAAAGCTCGTGATTTTTTAATTCGTCATATACAATAAAAGATGAAGTACGAAATTCAGTACGATGGTGAATTTAGTCTGAGTATATATAGACTCGTAAATGATTAAAAACGTAAGATATGCGACTATAGGTTCCTAATGAAAGAACCTGTCGACGGACGAAACAATCTGCGCGTTACCGTTGTATCGAGAAAGAAAGTCGCTCGGTCAACTTATACGGTACTTCGCGTACGCCTTCTTCTTTTTTCCATCTTCGTTCTTTTCTTTTTCTCCGGTTCAGAACCGCGGACGACTCCGTATTTCTTACGACGCAGCACCGCATCTGCCATAGTGCGGGCCTGCGAAACCAGTCGGTCGAGATCTCGCGTGAGAGGAAGGGCACCCACCGACGATAGAAGGAGATAAATAGGGAGGGGAGGGGGAAGGAACGAGGGAAATCGAAGTGCAATGTGTATAGGAGAGCCGCGTCCTTCGTCCTACTCGATTCTTCCAGTCGATTTTGTCCGTCTGACAATGGAGAGTAGGAGGAAAACGCGTCTGCCCGCGTTTAAATTGTGTTTCTGACAATGATTGAAAAGGTAGATTTTCGACACAATCGAAACGTGAGTGTTGCAGCGTGAATCGCCCGGAAATAAATGCCCTTATATTATTTTGATGTCTTCGTACGTTAACGTTCTTCCAACATTCTCATTCAAACGAACGGAATAATAGCTTAATTTTAATTTCTATGAGATCTAAATTTAACAACGAACAAAAAGCTTTGCCACAGTTTCGATTATTCAAGTAATATTCAGAGATTTATGTCTCCTCGCATCAAGCGAAGGTAGAACGAAGAAGAAAATATTTTTCCATGCGAGATTAATTATTTGACTGACGCCGGGCTTCACTGACAAAACAATTGTTTTTTTGCACAACTTCGCGACTTCACACTTGCATTAAACTTCTGTTGTCGCATATGCGCATAACATATGCATGCGGCCAAAAATGAAATTGGAAATCGACTATCTGTCGAATGTTAATGCGTCACGTCAGAGTGATAAGAAAGTTATGGCCGGAAGCCAAAATGCAATGTTGCAGTTCCTTGTCAGTAACTAAATTGTTATTAGATGATAAAAATAAATTGTTATTACATAATAGCGTTTGCTATAATTTTTTTTACTATTTTTTATTTTTTTTCACACTTATAATTTATCAGAAGAAGAGCAGAAAATATCTTGAAGTATAATGCTTTAGATATTTGAATTGAATTTACTTTCAATTTTTTTCGGAACATTATTTTTTATCGCGGATTACGTTATCCGAGAAGATTACGCTGACGTTCTCATAACACTACGAGGAAGAAAATATCCAAGATACAGAACGCACTGACGTCAGTTCGAAAACTCAGCGGATACTGAATAAAAGTACATCGTGTGCGAGAGAGAAATTTATCCGAGAAACGTGCAAACGTATTTCTTTCTCGACCTTTCGACGACTCGATCTATGGCGCGGCGTCACAAATAATCAGAGTGGAAAGACGATAAACGAGCTCGGGGAAAAATATATTTTTCGCTGGAACATGGCTTCCACGGACAGTCTTCCAGGATGAGTTGAAAATAGCTCGCGCCTCGACGAGGCACGAAGCTGCTGCTCTTCTGGAGGACAGATAAGGCCCCCCCCCCTCGCTTGTTTCTCGGGCAGATCCGAACGTTCGACGGCTTTGGAAATGCGCCAAATTGAGTTTCCTGAGCGCACGATGAGGGGAACTGATCGACCGACCGACCGACCGTGCAACCAACTGATGGACACGCGCGATATTCCACTCGTGGGTCATTGAGATCGTGATAATTAAGGTTATCGTTAATGCCGACTTGCTCTCGCTCTTTTACGCTCCGTCCGCTCGACTTTTCTCGCGGCGTTCGCTCAGCTGCGCAATAAATATTAAGGCTGACAATCGAGACGGATGAAGAAGAGATTACGAAATTATTATAATTATGATTCTACGACTGATTTTAGATCGAATACAATCATCGCGATAAAGCAACGTAATATTTTCTCATCAGAGGCCATTTGATGTGAACTTTATCGGGATAGAAAATTCAACCGTGGGAATAACTAATGCAGTTTCTTCCGTACCTATACTCTTCATCCATTCGATTGCTGGTGCATGATCGAGATGATGTTGCTCGAGATTGCTTTTTGAATCCAATTATGCGAGAGCGATTTTCCACGGTTGAGGGAGAATGAACTTGTGCGCGTTGGATTTGACGAATCGATCGAAGTTTGGTTGCGCGAGCGATCTGGGACTTTAATCTGACCCCCATACGCGATTATAGGATGGGAACATGTGGCCCGTAGCTTAAATCTCGAACCGAAAATCGGCAGCTGCGCGCGTTTGTCTTTCCGAAGCCGTCTCACGAAGAGCTACGCGGGGACGCGCGTTGACTCGTTTTTGCGTTCCCCCTCGTTGACGTCTCTACGTAACATCTGGCACCGACGTGTACCAATTTCAAACTTTCCCTCGTCCACCCTTGCTTGCTTGGACGATTGTTTTCAGACGACACAGCCTGCTTATGGCAGTATATGTATCAAATATTTGGCGCGACAATTTAGAACGACATGGCATCTCGCGTGTAAAACTGCTATATTGGAGTCATTTCCCAGGAATGAAAAGGATTTAATAACATTCGGTAGTTAAATAGTGCGTTTATTCGTCGAAACGAAATTACTGGAAATTGTACGAAATTATTGGAAATTGGAATGTAACAATCCAATATCTCGTTGTATTCTTTTGATTTAATTATTACGCTTCACTGATTCAAGGGGAAAGAACAAATGATTAATATACAGCTATGTAAAGTTAATTTCCAATAATTACCTTGTGCATGCGCGTTTTCAAATTACTTCTTTGTTAAGAAAATTGGTTAGAAAGATTGACGTGCGGTATGGTAATTTATAAAAAATACATTTAGTTAACCGAGTAAATTACTAGGTAGAGTTTGTTGATTCAGTCCGGCGAAGATAAAATCATGGGCAACAATAGAGAACAAAAGTTGTCACATCGTTTCATCTACGTTTCAAGCGTCGATTAAAAGTCATGCGAGGCTGCTATTATTTAAAGAGAGAAAATTTTATCGCAGCGACCCTCACATCTTTAATTTCTACACCCGACAGTCGTCCTTTTCCTCACGTATATATATACGCACTCTCGCGTCTCGACGTGCCACGTGCACGCCATAAGCTTGCCTTATTAAGGCGAACGCGCGAGGCTCCTTCGAGATGACTGATCGGAAGCCTCGTACTATCGATGAATTATTCAAACTTACCGAAGAAGCTACACAACGTAAATAGTCGAGAGTGACGAGAAAAACAGTATTGAGCAACGTATGGACGTTTTTAAACTCAACAATGGCAGAAGAGCAATCATTATGCATTTTTCTGCATTCGTTAAGTAGTATTGATATAAATATAAAATATGTTTAACTAAATGCAATGTAATTTATAATTATATGGATATCTATCAGATATATATTGTTGATAACTATAGTTATATAGAATATACGTGCACAGTGTGTAGGATATAGTCACATGTT
>NW_020223690.1:0-3056 GCF_003070985.1 Temnothorax curvispinosus | reverse complement strand
AGAAATATCGAATTTATCCGCAGTATGAATTATTTAACGAGTAACATTAAGGTGTTTGTAGAAAAGACAGAAAGTGAGATAGCTATTATATTTTCTATTTAAAAAATTAAATGTTAAATGCTATGTTCATTATCTTTTGAATTTTATACGTTTTCTAAAAATGCAGAAACGTAAATAGATTTGCTATGACACACTTTTACAATTTTTAAATGTACTGAAAAGAGACACGTTCCTCGGTGTCTCAGATTTCTATTCTGCCTCGTGTTGCTTTCTCCTTTGTAATACGTATATGTAAATGCGAAACATCCGATACATGTCATAATATAAAAGCGCGAATAGATAATATTAAATAGATAGCATTTTGCTACGCGGATATTTCTTACTGAGAAAACATTCTTTATGAATGACGAATTGTAACGTAGAATGAATGAATGCATAATTATCTACTTATATAGGAACGAACGATGACATAATCAGTGGTAGTTCACTTTGATCGTTTCACTTTTGAGACGCCCGATGTAGCAGATCTTATATCTTGGACTGCATGGATCTTATATATCTCTTCCTATGCTGCCTTTCGAGGCTACTGCTGATCCGCCTCCATCTTTCCGAGAAACAAATAAGTCTAATTCGTGCACGTCTGCCGCCGCGTGATGTACAGACTGGATTCTATCTCAGAGAAACTCGTCTGTAACTTTTAGCTGAGTTTTTGCGGGATGAACGTGTGTCTTAAACGAGCGTGCTGCATGCAACGTGAAATATAGGATAAAATCAAGAATATTGCTCGATTTAATTGATAAGCAGCAGCATTTTCTTTTTATATAAAAAATGAATTAGAAATAATATAGAATTCGTATTTTAATATTAACGAAACGGATAACAAAATATTACGATTAAATAACGAAAGAGGAATGGAAGAAGAATGTACCGTATCTGTGCATATAATTTTTTATTAATTTGTCCATCATAAAATCTATGTATATTTGTATAGCAAGTAAATATAACTTAATCATATCTTAACGAATTTTCGAGGAATTAAAACAATAATAATCTACCGCGATTTATTTATTACTTCGGCATGTTAAGTATGATACTAGTTAACTATAAAAGGCATTAGCCTAACACTGAAGTATTGGACATACTCGCTCATCTTTCAGTTAGCCGGACCGTGGTTCGGTGTATACGGGCAGCTTCTCAAGGCCATCAGTGAAGCTAATTGAGTGTAACGACACTGTCATAAACTCAGACTAGCCCTGTAGCCTTTCAATGAGGCCGCTCTATCATTCCTCTATGCAGCGCGAAACTTAAACGTAGTCCATTTTCTTTTCAATATTCATCCAGAATTTAGTCTTATCGTCTTGTTTCTCTCGACGCTATATTTGGAAACAGATTTTAATTACGTATAGATAAATTGATGTTTTTTTTTCATCAATCGACGTTAATTTTATATGTAGATAGATGAATATTTACTTGGTCGCGCTTACTCTTTTGGTACGGTGACGTTTCTATTCTCTCATTTTCTCCAAAAATCGACGCTGTTTCCAAAAATTACTATCTTCTAAAGTTAAGAAGAATTCAGCATTATAATGAGATGAATTTTGTACGTCTTCCATTTCTTGTCGCGAGCTATCTTTGACTGAGGTCGTGCCGCGGAATTATCTTCAATTAAACGGGAGATTCCGACAACCGACATCGTTGCTCGCCGTCGTTGTCGCGTACAAAGAGTCGCGTGTGAACGGTGGCTTTAACCGCCGGCGATCCGGAGCGTTGATGATTTTTGATTGGCCGGAAGTGACGTCATGATACGCGTCGCAACTCGTATTAATCCCTAACGTTGTATCTCTGTCGACGTGTTCTTCGCTTCACTATGCGTGTTCTTCCCGCGTTCACTTTCGTCGTCGTCGTCGTCGTCGTCGTCGTCGTCGTCGTCGTCATCGTGTCGTTTCTGCGTTCTCACGTTCGTGCTCTACGGTGAGCTCTATATGCAATTGCCCACCGTGTCGATGACGACCGCGAACGATAAAACTCGCGGTATCGTGTGCTTGTTTTTCAGAGCCACACATCGATTAAGCTAATTGCGCGTTAAGAGATCACGCCGACGAATAGTGGACTGTATTCCAAAATCGCGAGCTTACCAGGATACACGCGCAAGGTTTAAATAATAAATTTTCTGCAGATCGCATAATTGGTCGATTGAGTAATTCGGAATGACGGAATATCGGGAATATTATTACGAATTATTATTGAAAGGCGTTAAAGCGCAACCTAACGCAATCTAATACATAAAATAACTGAAGGCCATATGCGGTTATCACGCGTATCATGTTCTTTATCCGTATCTTATATATTATTGCACCGGGAAGGACGTTTAGATTCATTAAAGCTAAAAGTTGAGGTAATTTCTTTTATTTCTTTGAAATATTTATTTAGTGAGTTATTATGAAGCTTTCTAATATTGGAATTTGAAGGATATACATTGATTTATGTCTCAGAAACATAAGCAGCTAAAATCATGTAATATTGTGCTAAATACTTCTCAAAGGAATTTATAGAAAGCTTTAATAACGGAATTTATTATCAGGATATACATGTTTAACATATGAAATACGATCGTGCTTCATTTGTTCAATGTTTTTAAATGTTTACCAAGAGACAAAAGTATAATTTTATTGGAGAGCACGTTTCTAACGATCCGTATATTTCTCGAAAGAGACGCGGACATTCAGTTCACACACGTGGTGGTCGGACAAGTTTATAAATTACAGTGATAGAAAGTTTGGTTCTTGTGTCGTGTCGTCCTGTAAACTGACTGATTTTACGCCTCTTCTATCGTGCGCCAATCCTTATGCGCGTGTTATTTATGCACGAGTATACAGGAACATATTATTTTCCCACGTTGTGTAAACGTGCCATCGATATTTTGTACTTCAGAAACGACGAGATTCGTGAACAATGTAATCCTTGCACCGATAATGGAAGGGTGTCACGTGCATGGCATGTACTAAGGAAATACCAAACATGGAAGCTAAGAGATAAGATTAGCTATCGTGATTGTT
>NW_020223689.1:0-6578 GCF_003070985.1 Temnothorax curvispinosus | reverse complement strand
AATATTGTCGTCACGTATACCAAAAATTAACAAAAATATTAATTTTTTTTCGTTTTCGATATAAATTTGACCACCATGACCTAGATTTTGATGCGTACTTTAATTCTAGACAAGAATTTTGCATTTCTATAAAGTCAATTAAAAGATTAGTGCTAAGAAAAAAAGCCGGTATTACAGACGGCTTTAGGATCCCCTTAAGATATGTATGTACACAATCGACTCCCTGGTGTGCTCGGGCAGTCGGGCTCGAAATCGCACTACGCGTTTAAAGCCTTGTGTACACCGGGCTTTACGTATGTACATACATACACAGAGCGCTCCGTCTCTATCCTTGTGACGACAGCAGACGAGCAGACAGCTCCAGTACTCCACACGAATAGACGAAGCGTCTCGGTGTACGTAGTGGAGGGGAAAAAACACCGATGTGCTCGGGCAGCGGGCAGCGGGCTCGAAATCGCACCACTTGATTTGTGAATTTGTGATTTGTGTATACAGTTGTAACTTGTAAACAGAGCCGGAGAGCCCGAGAGCATATCAGAAACGTGAGGAACACCGCGCGAATCATGCGTCCAAAGAAAGACGACGATTATCTTGAATTCGTGGATTAATAATCGTGGAACTATCGTAAGTGAAGAATCAGCGCACTTTGGATATTTAAAAAAAGGTGTTAATTACTAGGCGTCCTAACCTCGAAATTTGAAAAGGTTAAAGGGGTATCATAACTAATCACTAATCGGTTGCACATTAAAAAAGAGAGCATCTTATTAAGTCGCAACTACTTGGAATCGTCATTATAAAACCTCTTTCAGTTCAAGAGGACACAACATGAAAGTGTAAGTTATCAAGTTCGTTAGATCTCGTTTCGCTCGCGATAATCGTTAGCTTTTACCGCCGTCAATCTTTCAGCATAAAAGGAAATTGGAACACCCTTCTGAGCAATTACGAAGTTTTGAATATTTTGCAAAACACGAAGTCTTATAAGAAGCAGATGAATCAGCTCGCGACTATTACTTATCAGACGATTAAGTATCTGGAAGACACGCCGTGCAAGAAGCAGAATCCAGAAAAAATCCACGAGTTCCTAAAAGCGATGGAACCCATTAAATTGACCAAGGCCGAGAAGCTTACTCTTCTCAACCTCTGCCCCACTACATTAGTCGAGATACAATTGGTATGGTTCCTTTCCTAACAAATATCCTAATTAGGAAGCGGTGGAAAGGAAAGATTTGAGTCTCTGAATATTTCAATGGACTATAGATCTATTTTGAAATGTTTATATACAGATGGTTGAAGAGAGCGAGGAACGGCTGTCGGAGGAAGAAGCGAAGACCGTGCTTCAGATCGTCGCAAATTTGCGGGATGAGCAGGACGCAGAACAAGAGACCTAATTTTAGATCTTAAAAAATAACTTATTTAAATATATTTTGCGTATGTACATTTTATTTATAATAAACACGACTGGAAATAGTGTATAATTAAATTATTGTGCGTGCGTAATAGTGGATAGCCTTATTATCTCTTTTGATCTCCAAGATCGTCTATAGAGTCCTCGTCAATCTGAAAAAGAGCAGAATTTTCCATTAAGAAACTTTTGCGTTTGATGGCTTTTATTCTTTTTTCCCTCCTTTTAAAACTGTAACTTACTTGTGGCCATTTCTCAGGTATCACCTCGAATAAGTCATCCTTGACGTCTCCCTGTATGACAATCTCATCATCGCCAGTCACACTGGATCCACAGGCAAACTTGCTGCCGAAAAATTTCGCTGCTACCTTTAAGTCGATGTCTGTAAAGAATATATATTTTTCAACATTGAAATTATTTATTTTGCAATCCGTTTAAAGGGTCGATTTGATGTGTTACCAAAAGTGCTAAGGCCAGTTACAACTGTGACAGATTTCTTCTTTCCTCTAGGTGCTCTAGAGATGGTCACCAACCGTGGTATATCCTCTTTCTTCTTGGTTTTCAGCATACCCTTACCGCCTCGCTTCTGCCGCTTCTTCTCATCCTCCCCTGTGCTGACTTCGGTGGAGCCATCCTCTGTAGCTGGATTAGAACATAGTCTTTCAGTTAAAACCTCCGACTGTCCAACTGTCTCCGGTGATCAAAATTCTCCATAATTACCTAATTTCATCTTCTCAAATTCGGTAGGCAGATTTCTCTCCAGCCACTGCTTGCACTTGTCATATTCCGGATAGTATTCGCAGTACTGCAAATCAACAATTGGACCTTAATTCACGTTATCCCGTTGGAAGAGATGAAAAAATTAGTGCAAAACGTTTATTATTTTGTTTTCTTTCTCTAAGATGCGATATGCTATAATTAATTTTCAGTTATAATTAATTTCATTTTAACGATTGTCAATGATGACTCGTCTATTTTCGTCATCGAGTGCACTTTCTTCGCATCGATATCGAAAGTAGTGACTTACCTCGATGGGTAGCGAACAGTTCCCGCAGTACTGGACCCGAATAGGATAAGTGACATTAGGATCCGGTCCCAATCGAAACTCCGGCTGTTCCTCTGCTGACATCCTTGCGGCGTCTAACCTTACTCCTTACTCGCGGTCTCGTCGGGCAGTCCTTTCAAGTCGAGGTCGTTTTAGAAATTTTTCCTCCGTGCCGCGCTGATCTTCCTGGAAACGCAACGTTACTTATTTTCATGTATACAAACAACTCTGCCGACAAATATCTCGCACCGCGCGCACCGTTAGGTTAGGAGCCGCCAGGGATGTAGAGACCTGCAGATCGATTTTCAAGACTCGATAGCGTAGAAAGTGATTTTCGATTTCTTGAAAAGCTGCTTGAAAATTGTAACCAATGCGCGCGATGCGACTCGTCGTTTTTAGCACGCGTGCAATCTAGTGAATTATTACAAACACACCATTTATATCCATTTCGATCAAATGCAGATTATGCACAATTCGTATATATATAATTATCGACTACGTTTACACGGCTGCTTATAATCCGGTTTAATAACTATATACTGTATACTATCGGATTTAAAATTTTTCTTCTTTTGATTACAACGATCATTTAAATATGAACATATATTTTAATACTCTAAACATTTGAATCAATTTTTGATATTTATATATTAAAAAAGTTGTAGTTTTAATTAAGTATCAAAAAAGACTCATATCTAAATGATCATCTTAATAAAAAAATTTTTTGAATCGAATAACATACGGAGTGTTATTCAACCGGATGACAAGCCGCCGGGTAAACGTAGTCAATAATAAATATACATTTTAATATTTCTAATCTTGTTTTACAAATCAAAGAATACAAGAAATTAATAATTTTATTTATATAAAAAAATAAGATATTGTTTGATGGTTTTCTATTAATCACCGAAAGTTAATTACAATTTAAAGTCAAATAGCGTTTTCGACTGGACCGGATTTAATCGCTTCTACAGCGATTAACCCTCGGAGAACACTACACGTACCTATTTTTTCATTCACGGAGAACACTCTGGGTCAATCTGATGACCCTAATACATTCACTTTGATCGTACATCATTTTAAATTGACGAGTGCGATCAGCTTGAAAAAATTTCCAGATGTACTTGGAACATTGTTAAATCAATTGATATAAATAAAAAATGCCGTTGGAATTACTTACATATTTAAAAAAAATTGTTTAAATTAAAAAAAATTTTTTATTAAGTTTTTTAAATATATGGTATCCGCAGAGCTCTAACAGATACCATAGCGCATGCGCATATGGCTTCTGCACATGGTGTAAGGATTACATGGTGTGCTCAATTGGTGTCTTTCTTTCTCTAAAATCGTTTCTCTCTCTGCCGCTCACGTCGAATTGTGTAAGCAGTGGTACCACCACTAAAAGTAACTAGGAAATAGGAAATTTGAACGGATTATGTTGCAAACTGCCTCCTGAAAATGTATTGCAACGATGAATGATATTTGAAGATACGTTGTATTTATTAGAAATTCTTGAAAAGTATTATTGTTTAGGGCTTCAATGATTTCTCAACAAATGGAAAAGTATTAAAGAAAATTTAAAAAAATAATACTTGTAAAGCCTCATGTACAAAGAATGTAATAGTATATTAAAATTGCAATACTTCCTTTTTTCGAATGTTTTAATGCTTCTATTTTTTCCTTTGCTGGTTTTGAATGAATTAATGCAAAAAGACAGAATTATTGTCATTGATTAATGGCATGAATAAAGCCTAACCTTTTGTCCGATGATAATGTATATATTAAGTATAAAAGCACTCTAGTATCTTACTGGCTCAAAGGATGTGGCGATAACTTTTGAATGCAGGGGTCATACGTTCGAATCAATTGTTTTTTTTTTTATTAATTATTTGTTGCCCGTAAAAGTAACATAACAATTATTAATTTTATATGAAATTGGCGTTTAAAAATATGTATTGGCGAAGTATAATATAACTAATTATAGGTATACATAATCAACGAAAAATTAAATTATTGAAATTTAATATAATTTATTAATTATTCCAATTTCATGTATTTTTTTTATTCATTATTCTTGATTACATTTCTAATTTCTGTTTCAATAATTGTACCTATTTAAAATTAATTTGTTTACAACACAAGGTGGTACATTAATAAACCGCTTAAAAGGAAAGTCGATACACGAAAATCAGATCTTTGAAAAAAAATTTGTCACACCTTTTACATTTAAAATATTATTACTGATATTTTTGAAGAGAGAGAAGTGATTAATGTTTGTGAAAAGAAATGCAAAGAAGCAAAAATAATTAGTATAACAACTTTTATTTGTAATTGGACTTTTCTTCTGAAAAAAGGTAGTTGAAAATGTTTAATAACAAGAAATTTAATATTATATTTATATAAATATAATTTTGACACATTCTTTCAGTGATGTTAGAGTACGCAGGTAAGTACATTTTAGACACAAACAAACTTGCTATTAATTAAATATTATTCCGTTGTATGTATATATATATATATATATATATATATATAGATTTGCAGAAAGAGTATGATTTTATATACATTACATTATACATTACATATACATTATACTCGTGCAATGACAACATTAGTTTAATTTACGACACTAGTTTCTTCATTTTCTTCTCCTTCTTTCTTCTCTCTCTGTTTACATACGATTTTTTGGCATTTTCTTTTATTCGTATGTACGTACGTGTTCTCACCAGACACAATAAAACTTCATCAGGTAAGGAATCTTTGTACTCAGCCACCGCATTTCTTGTGAAAAAGTACATTTATATAATTACATAACACCACATTACAAATACAAATGTGTATGTGTTTTTATATACTTACTTGTTTACATTTGGAGCTTCTGAACAATTCAAAAATAACGTTGGCACAGCCGATGGTAGTAGGTGACGTTTCTTAACAGGGTCTTTCCGTGCTCGACCTTGATGAAAGGACTCTTGACTAAAATGAACCGAGCATATCCTTGCTGAAAATAATATAATGTATAAATAATAAAACTTAATACATTGTATTAAATATGGCTTTATAATTTTTATTTCAAATTAAAGATTTTCATATTTTGAATTGTAAAATATTTTTACTTATATACATGAACAAAGTGCTAATTTGTTTTTATTATTTTTTGTTCATATTAATAACATTTCATGACATTTTTACTCCATTTGTAAATACAAAATTTGAGGTTATGTTAGTAACTAAAAAATATTATTTTTTATTCATTTTTATTTTTCAATTAATATACTTTTGCACGTTTATGTACAATATCAAACTTACCAAATTCAACTTTTGGTGGTAAAACATAGCCTCCTATTTTTTTCAGCCATCCTTCCCGCATTACTTCATTTTTCGGTAGCTGAAAAAAATTCACAGTTTCCTCACGAACCCCCGTTGTTTTATTTCTACAACTTTTAACAATACACCGCACCATTTTTATTTTAAATTTATATATTGTCGCAACGCAAACAGACCCACTGTTTAACACAAAACAATGTACCGTACTTCTGAGGGTGCCGTCCCATGGCGCGTATTGCGATACGCGCGTATCGGGCGTATCGAAGTCTGCGGCCAATCACAGACGATCCGCCGATTTTGGTACGCCGAAATTTGCTCCTAAACGTCCCATGGAGCGGATTTCATCAGATTAAGCGTAAGCGGACCAGCGGATCGCCAATCACAGAATCTTTCCGATAGAGCCCTTTCAAAGATTCCGTTGAAACGGATCCGTGATTGACGATCCGCTGGTTACGCTTCCGCTTTATCCGCTCCATGGGACGGTAGGACCGTTTGGCGACGCGTACTGAACACACGCACACAAACACGCTTGTGACGCATGCACCTAAAAGGGCAAACGTCATAACCTCCAAAGTGAAGCCAGTTGTACGGCAAAAAATCTATGTTGAGATCGAGATCGCCAAGGTATTCGCCACCGCTTAATCTAGATCCAAATCACCTAGATTACCCCGAGAACAGTGTCACCACGTCGATTTACATTTCAGATCCAGATCGCCCTCGTTTTCTCCTCGAAGAGGATCATTTCGCTTGCATTCGCCGAAGAATTTTTGTGACTTTTGCGTGACATCGGTGTACGGCAGTGTC
>NW_020223688.1:0-1298 GCF_003070985.1 Temnothorax curvispinosus | reverse complement strand
TCCTCTCTCGCCTTTTTAACCATTTTATGTCTATACGCTCTTTCTTCTATTGTCAGCTCCTCATCAACACCCACCTCCCATCTCCTCCATATTTCCTCGCTTCTTTCTATTATCTCTTCCTTGTCCTCTTCTTCCTCTAACTCCATGAAAATCATTTCCTTCCTATCTACTCCCATTGCCTCTGTCACTCTCCTAATCGGTATCATTCTTCCTGTTACTCTCTCCATAATAACTTCAATTATCTCTCTTCTTTCCTTCGGTCCCTCTCCTTTTACTTTTCTCCATATTAAGCTCCTTCTCTTCCTTTTCTCATTCTCTTCCATTTCTTTCTCCTCTTTTTGAATCCTCTCCTTTTCTTTCTTTTCTCTTCTTTTTCTTACATCTTCCTCTATGGCTTCCGCTATTCTTCGCACTCTGTCTTTCTCGTGCCAGCTTTCCTCTTCTTCTCTTCTTTCATCTCTTTCTTTTTTGCTTTTCCTATCCTCGTACCATTCTGTATTATCCATTTCCTTTTCCTCTCCTATAGCTCTTCTTTCATGCTTCTTTATCATCCATCCTTTCCTTTCGCTTGGTCGGTCCTCTTTCTGTCTGACCTCTGTGCTTTTGACCTCTTCCTGCTTCTTCCTTTTCTCGACCTTTTTTTCTTCCTCACTCTCTGCCTCTTCCCACCATCTTCTCACCCAACTTCCTCCATTCCGTCCTTCTTCGCTGCTCTCCACCTCTTCTTCTTCTACCTTCTTCTCCTTTATCAGATTCTCGCTACATCTCCATGCTTCCTCCGCTTTCACTTCTTCTTTGCTCCGTCTGCTGTTCCTATCCGGTCCTTCCTCCTCCATCTCGTCTCGTTCCTCGCTCTCCTTTCTCTGCCTCTGCCATTCCTCCAGCCTATCCAATTGCGCTTTCATCTCCTTTATTTCCTTTTTGATTTCCATACATTCCTGCCTAAATTCCTTTCTTGCCTCCCTTATTTCCTTTACTGCTTCTTCTATCCAATCTATCTCTTCTTTCTTATCTTCAATCCTCGTCGGCTTCTCTTTTCCTGTCACTGCATCGGAAAGTGTTAGTGCTTATAACCTATCTCTCCACCTTTACCTGCCTACATTAACCTTCCTAATTATTTCTGCCATCTCATATGCATTTACTACTTACTTTCCTCCTGTTGTTCTTTTGTAATTTTCCTTCTTCTCATTTTCCACCTTTACGTCGTTCGCTTACTTACTTAGCTTTTTCCTTTCCTATCTCTCTATCTCTTTGCTACCTTATACCCTCTCCCTCTCCTGCAATGCCAACTCTTCTCT
>NW_020223687.1:0-2346 GCF_003070985.1 Temnothorax curvispinosus | reverse complement strand
CGCTCGCGAGTAGCTTCAAGCCGAAGCGCGTTCCCTGACGACGGGATGTATTGATCGACGAATCAATTGTCTACTGTCAGATTTTGTCTGGAGTTGCTGGACTGTTCGGACGTGTGTCCGCACTCTTCTGTATTGAGATAATAAACATTGAGATTGTTTGTTTCCTTTAGATTGTTTCCTTAAAACCGCGGTGTTTCTTTTATTTCCGCGAGCTTCGGGAGTGCGAGTGCGTGAGTGCGAGCGAGTGCTAGTGCGACGCGGTGAGCGCAACAGTATATTGAATAAAATCAATATCGATATATGTGAATATCGATATATGTATACAGAGTGTGTTCTCATTATGCGCTCAGTGTGCGCTCATTATGATTGGTTCTTACAGTTAGATCCGGAGACGAACCAAAGGTAAGAACCAATCATATTAAAGAATCACTGACCGCTCACTCAACAGTTGTGTTTCCTAAATGCGGCCATTGACCGCGTTCAGGCAACACGACTGTTGAGTGAGCGCTTATTATGATTGGTTCTTACACTTAGATCCGGAGAAGAACCAAAAGTAAGAACCAATCATATTAAAGAATCGCTGACCGCTCACTCAACAGTTGTGTTTCCTGAATGCGGCCATTGTTAAGGGTCAAAAAGATGACAGCCCGAGTAGAAATTTATCCGGGCATCCTATATTCAATGCTGGCCCCGTATGGGCTTTACTAAGGCATCCAAAATAAGGGCTTGTCAAACTCAAACCCATTTAGGACCTAGTTTTTGTTTTTAATTTGGGCATGTCTAACTATAGCCCATACAGGGCCCAGTTTGGTCACGATTTTTCTTCTAAGACAATTTAATGTAGGATTTCCTAGTTATAGCCCATACAGGGCCCAGTTTGGTCACAATTTTTTTCCCAAGACAGTTTAATTAGGATTTCCTAGTTGTAGCCCATACAGGGCCCAGTTTGGTCACGATTTTTTTGCCAAGATAATTTAATGTAGGATTTCCTAGTTGTAGCCCATACAGGGCCCAGTTTGGTCATGATTTTTCTCCCAAGACAGTTTAATGTAGGATTTCCTAGTTGTAGCACGTACAGAGCCCAGTTTGGTCACGAATTTCCTTCCAGGACAGTTTAAGGGGATCCTAAAGCCGTTTGTATTACCGACCAAATTCCATATATCTGTCCCTGTATAGACAATGATAGACAAAATTATAGGTTATATTGCATTTTTCACAGATAACTTTTTTGTTTAGAGTCTAAACCTAATTCTGACAACGGTATCAATACATTGTAGAATTTTTATATAAAGCGTTTTCGCAAGTTGACGCATTGTTATATGCAGTTCCTAATATTATTTTTATTCTCGGTATAAAATCACGTGGAGAATCAACTTTAGAGAAGGATTTTTAAATCCGTAAAGCCAAAAAAAAGATATCTGTGCAAAACAGATGTCGGTATTACAAACGACTTTAAGATCCCCTTGATGTAGGATTTCCTAGTTATAGCCCATATAAAGCCTTTTTGGAAATATATTATATATCCAATTCAAAATTTTATTGCTCTTTTTAAACTGAATTTGTTTCTTAAGATAATTTTTGAAAAATTATATATTTGCGCTGGTTGACATATGTAGACTAAATATAACACTAACATTAAATTAAGAAGTGGTCTACCACGTAAGGCAGTTGGCTCACGATCCAGAGGTCCCGAGTTCGATCCCACCAAGGTAAGTGTTTTTTTCAGATACGAGAAAATACGAGAAAATATTTATAGTCATAGATTGCATCTTAAGAAACAAATTCAGTTAAAAAATAATAATAAAATTTAAAATAAATAATTTTTATGGAAATTTCTACTCGGGTATAGGCTCGACTTATGAAGCCAACATTGGCCCAAGTTCGGAAAGCAATAAGGGCCCTAGATAAAAAAGCGTGACATTCCGAAATGGGGCCAAAGTGGGCGTCCATACATGGGCCTCAAATAAAGTAAGGAAGCCCTTTCAGGGCCCAGTTACAGCCTAGGAAAAATTTCTACACGGGAGGTAGAATAGGTAAGGTAGCTAACACAGGAAGTGCGAGTTTATGTAGTGAGGGGAGTATAAATGATTATTTTAAAAGAAAAAGAGTGGTAAGGGGAAGAGGAGAGGAGGAAGAGGCGTTTAAAAGGAGTAGGAAAATGGTGAGATTGCCAGAGGGAAAAGAACAAATGGTAATAATGAATAAAATGATGGAGGAAATACGAGAATTAAGGAAAGAACAGAAAAAGCAAGGGGTAGAAAGCAAGAAAGAGAGAGAAATGATAAGAGATGAGATTAGAAAGATGAGGACGGATAGAAAAAGTGAGAGATAAAAAGAGAGAGTAAG
>NW_020223686.1:0-13850 GCF_003070985.1 Temnothorax curvispinosus | reverse complement strand
AATGTAACATCCCGTTAATGGAACCACATGTAGAAGAAACTAATATTCAACTATTACAACTTGCGAAATTTGACACAATCCATGTAATTCAATGTAAAATTTCGATTTCGAGAACAATTTATTACTGTGGAATGCACTCACATATTGCGACAGTAACTAATGCACAAGCGGAATATATTATCGATACGGCGGTAGATCAATGTAAAAATATGCATAAAACCGGAACACTTATTATAAACTTATTATAAATAATATTGTATTATAAATTATACTTAAATATAATATAAATTAATATTATAAATAATATTATAAACATTAATATTATATATACAAACAGTGGATCATTTCAAGTATTACTAATTGTTATCTTTGAAAAAATGTATATGAAAAAATTTTTACATAGAAATTATAGTTTAGTTGTTAAGGAGAAAAAACGGGATGTTAGAAAGATGAACTTTAGAGATATAAAGTAAAGACTCAAAGATTTTTCAAATTTAAATATTTTAAATGCAAATAGTTTTATTTAACACACATGTTTTCTCAGAGATAAACTTGAAATATTTTAATTGCTCCTCCTAAAATATACATCTTTTTTGTTTTTATAGATGACGTTTTTATTTAAAGTTTGGTCTGCTAATAGACAACAAAAAGCGTCACTTACTCTCTAAATTTCTTCGAGTGAAATTCCACTCGAAAAAATGAGTAATTCACCGAATCACTCAACTTGGAATGACTTTTCATTCATATGGAGTGAATTCTTTTACTTTCTTCGACTCTGTGTCGTAAAGTGAATTCTTTTACTCTGTGTCGTGGAGTGAATTTCACTCTGCGTCCTTAAGTGAATATTTTAAATCATAAAAAGAGTGAATCTGATATGTTCCACACCACGTTGGAAAGAAAGCGCCAGGAAAAAAAGAAGATCGCTCGTAGCAACTCGTTCAGTGGAGTCACTACTAGCCCAGTAAAATGACAAAATTTGGAGGAAATAATACTGACTGGGTTGAAACTTTGTAAACAGGCTTGTTTTAGGGTACTATTTAACATATTAAAAGTCCCCACGTGTAAACGCTACGTTGCGGGCAGGGGAGAGTCCAAAAGGTCCAAAAAATTAGTTTCTCGCAAATAACTCAGAAAATATCAACTTTACGGAAATTTATGTAGATATTAAAATTGTAGCTTACAAAATTCCGCACAATTTCGTTTTTTATTCAAGTCTGTACGACCAAATGGAGCAGAGATAGAATTTTTTTAAACATTGGTAGTTTTGCAACGCAACGAAAACGCGTACGCGCGTCGCGCATTTTTCGCTAATATCTCGAAAATGGACTCTTGAATCGAAAAATGTTTTAAATAAAAGTAGTAGAGAATCTAATTACAAACAATTTCGTTTTTTATTCATTTTTGTACGGTTCAAATTCGCCGAGTTATTAATTAAAAGACAATTTTATTTTATGTTGATAGTGGATGTTTTGCATGTAAAAATCAGTATTAACTCTGAAAGTATAGGTCGTACACATATAGTATATATAATGAAAGTTAAAGAGAATAAAATTTTGAACATGTTGATGTATGCATGAATCCATTTTGGTAAAGATAGCTTAAAGTTAAGAGCAAAAAACATGAAAAAATGTCATTTTTTAGTGCATTTTGGAAAATAACTTTTTCTAATTGGTTGGAGGCAGTAATGTTATGTATTTTTCTTGAAGATATTTTAATTATCTTTAAAATGAGACGTCGTAGACCTTTTTTCATTGAAACGTTGATGAATTACAGGCGTTTAAATATTGAAGAAAAAAAATTAATTTTTGTTAAATGAACATTTTAGTCCAAAAATATATGGATAATAATTTTTCAAAAATTTATTTTACCTTGTTTTCATTATTTCATATATATATGAACGTGCTGGAGTAGTATAAGTCCTTCGCAAAGTATGTTTTATTTAAGAAAAAAGTTCATGAATATTGTTGTATTTTTGGTAAATTGTGGAAAAATTGCATTATCATTCCTTTTTTTGTAAATATCTCCGTTTCTATTAACTTTACGAAAAAACTTCAAGAGACCGAAATTAAAGCTGACAAAATTTCCTATAAATCGGAGTTTATGACATGTAATTTTGAATGCATTGTGATGGGAAACTGGCGTTTCAAAAGACAGGTAAGTTTACGTATGTAGCAGATCATCACTATGAGTCGCCTGAAATGATGAAAAAACGTGTTCTTAACATTTTTCTGTACCTATTGAAATGTCAGA
Organism: Temnothorax curvispinosus; assembly: GCF_003070985.1. NCBI lineage: Eukaryota > Metazoa > Arthropoda > Insecta > Hymenoptera > Formicidae > Temnothorax > Temnothorax curvispinosus. The sequence goes on along the minus strand of NW_020223686.1, from coordinate 11,600 downwards.
AGTTATTCTTGGGGTCTTTCTGAATCGTTTGGTACTAAGCCGATATTTTTAGGACCGATAGTACTGTACATAGGTATTGAAAGATTGAGAAGAGTCCGAAGTCGGTATGCGGCGCGCGGCGTGGCAAACACTTTACGACTCGTTTTATTTAAAAAATCATAACTCACGAACAAATTGACGAAGCTTAATGATCAAACACGCAAATTAAAGCTAAAAGTAGTGCGAATGAGAAAAAAATATGAGATAATTATCAATTAAATAAGAATACTTAATTTCGTCGCCGCAAATTTAGTAATTTTTAAATGGTACAGAAGGACTTTAAGGACTTAAAGAATGCTAGAAAAAAAATTTCTGAATAAAAAAAAACGAATTTGAAGTGTGACAAATATTTTTTATGTAAAAAAATTAATTTATTATTTATTATTATTATTATTATTAATATTATTATTATTATTTATTTATTATTTATTTTTAATTTTTTTATTTATTTATTAATTTTTTAATTTTTTTTATTTTTTTTTCTTAAATTAATAGCATGTAAATGCAAATCAAATTGCACCGGGTCATGTGGCTGCAAAAAGGCAGGGTTAAGATGTTCTGACCTCTGTGCTAATTGCAAACAAAACGGCTGCCTAAATATGTTCGTATCTGACGAAATGAGCGATTCCGAATCGGATGAAGACTATTCAAATAGTGCGCAAATGAAGAAAAAGAAGAAGAAAACTAACAACTAATTTCCATCGTATCTTTTCTATGGCGGTTATAAATTATTTAAATATTCATATTTCTTCAATTTTTTACTGTACAGAAATGAATAAAACACGAAATTGTTTGTAATTAGATTCTCTACAACTTTTATTTAAAACATTTTTCGATTCGAAAGTCCATTTTCGAGATATTAGCAAAAAATGCGCAAAGCACGTACGCGTTTTCGTTGCGTCGCAAAACTACTGGTGTTTAAAAAAATTCTATCTCTGCTTTATTTGGTCGTACAGAGTTGAATAAAAAATGAAATTGTGCGGAATTTTGTAAGCTACAATTTTGATATCTACATAAATATCCGTAAAGTTGATATTTTCCGAGTTATTTGCGAAAAACTAATTTTTTGGACCTTTCGGACCCTCCCCTGCCCGCAACGTAGCGTCTACACGTGGGGACTTTTAATATGTTAAATAGTATCCTAAAACAAGCTTGTTTACAAAGTTTCAGCCCAGTCAGTATTATTTCCTCCAAATCGACAAATTTCGAGTCATTTTACTGGGCTATACTCGCTTGTCAACCGACCACGACCGTTGCTTCTCGTTAATCGATCATCTCGTCTTCGTGTCGACATTTTAGATAAATTATTGTATTATCTAGAATAATGTCGTTTCTTCCACAGGTAAGTGCTAATGACCCTTGCACAATGCCAGGCAATGGGCATAGGAACAGTAAATAATCAAAATTTCGTTAATACAACCTAATTAATTCTAACGCTATGATTAGTTGGCAACAGGCAATAGACACAGAATTTTCAACGTGACGGAATTTTTATGTCTATTGCCTGTATCACCGTTCATTCTTTATTGATACAAGATTTCTGATTTCTGTTCCTATTGCTTGTTACCTGGCATTGTGCAAGACCTAACCTAACCTCCCGCGGACGTGCCTTTCGCGCCTTTTTCATAACGGGAGCGGGCGCGCCGTGTATAAGAATTTACGTATATTCAGTTTATTTATTAAACGTCATTACGCGACATAAAATCTTGGTTGCAGTTATATATCGCTTCTATTTAAATAATGAAATTTTTGTTAGGAAACTCTCAATAGCAAGTGTTATGTGGAGTTGACTTTAGTTTCGCGCGCGATCGATAGTGAGAAGCAATGCGTGCGAACATCGATAAATCGAGACATCGATACAATGGCATCCGCGACTACCGGCCAAGAGCGGATACGATCGTCTCTTGTCAGAACCACGAGACACACGCAGCGAGTCGGAACCATTCCTAATCTTTTATATTACACATTATATTGTTCGTGAATAAAGGCATAATTATATTCTAAATCAAGAGCCTTCATTACTTTGTTGTGCCTACGTACAATCACAACAGCAAGGAAGATTTGTCACAGTTTTTATTGAGCAATGGTATCTCAGAAGATCCTGTCAATATTCTAAAAGGTAAGATTTAGGCTACGGTCAACGTGACGCTACAAATGCTTCGAAGCATTCCTCTTCTCTTTTCTTTCAATGAAGAAAGAAAGAGAAGAAGAACGCTCCAAAGCATTTGTAGCGTCACGTTGACCGGAGCCTTAGTACAATTGGCAAAAGTGATAGTAGTAACGTGAAGTAACATAACGTAACGTATGTTACGTTTTTTGAATAATATAACAAATATAGCTCATTTACGCAAAGAGAATAAATCAAAAGATAATAATTACAAATAACATTTTTATTATATATACACAATTACATGTTGTAACGTTACTACTGTAACTTAAATTTTATTTTTATTTATTACATGTATTTTTTCTTACAGATACAATATGAAACAGGGTGGATTAAAATTAAATTAAAAGTTATCCGTCATATGATTAAATTTGCACATTAATTCTCGTAATTGTTTTGTTTTTATACTTTTAAAAGATATCTTGTAATATTACAGCAATGACTTTACTTAAATGTTTTAAATGCGAAAAGACATTTCCCGGAGTAAGACAATATTCTGTTCACTTTCGTCGCCATCATGCTATTATGGTTAGCAGATCATACTCATCAGGATTCTATTGTAAACAAGAAAATTGTGATAAACGTTTTATAAGGTTTGATTCTTTACTTCGTCACATAAAAAAATGGCATGTTGTCACTGATAAAATATGCAATTCAGATATAGATTTATCTAAGAAATCTGCAGATTATCCCAGTACTTCAAAGAAAGTACAATCATCAGAAGAAAATGGATATGATTCAGAACAGCATCATGTTTGCGAAGATAGAAATCATTGTCATGAGTCATTAAAAGAATTTAATCTGTCGACGAGTGCACAAAAATTTATTGCAAATTTAAGGATATTGTCCAGTTTTACCGGTACAGCTCTAACTGCTGTAACAAATGCAGCACAGTGCTTAGTGTCTGATATTTCTGATGTTATTCGAGAGGAAATATTGAATTTTTGTAAAAAACAAAATATAAGTGTAGAATCTGATACACTAGCACTATTAAATAAATTAAATTTGAATAATCTATTTGACAAAACTAATACTTTAGAAGATCAGATAAACATTGTTAAGAATGTTTATAATTATATAGATTCGATTGAAATACCTCTTGGATTTAGATTGCAGCAATATTTTGATCAAAAAGAACAAGTGTGGAGACAAAAAAAAATTTATGAGACTTGTCATTATATACCAATTATTGAAACGTTGAAATTAATAATGTGCCACTCGTCAATGCGAAATTATGTTGATTCTGAACAAAACAATTCTTCTGATGATCTACTTGTAACTTTTACAGATGGAATCAGTTATAAACAACATCCATTTTTTCAACGTCATGCACATGCATTAAGAATACAATTGTATTATGATGATGTAGTTGTTAATAATCCATTGGGTTCTAAAGTTCATCCTCACAAAATTGGAGCTTTTTATTTTGTAATTCAAAATTTACCTCAACATATTAACTCATTTTTAGGAGGAATTCATATTCTTTGTTTGTGTCATACTGCTGATATTCAAAAATATGGCATGAAAGCTATACTTAAACCATTTTTGATGGATTTAAATAAACTTGAAAGTGACGATGGTGTATATGTGGTACATAATGGAACACATTTCGTATTAAGAGCAAGTATTGCTGCAGTTTGTGCTGATGGATTGGCCGCGCATCAGTTATTAGGATTTTTAAGTCCCTCTGCTAAACATTTTTGTAGACTTTGTTTGATCAACAGAGATGACTTTAAGAATAATAGAAATTTAAAAGATGTAACTTTGCGTACAAAACAACTACATGACGAACAAATAAAAGAAATAAATAATCAACAAACATTAAAAGAAATTGATAGTTTAAAAAAAAAGTCAGGTATTTTAGAAGATAGTGCATTACATTCTTCTCGCTATTTTCATTGTACAAATAATTTTGTCTTTGACCCTATGCACGATATTTTTGAAGGTATCGCACCAATGGAGTTGAAATTAATTTTACATTATTATAGTACATGTAATTATAACTTCAAAATAGATGTGTTTAACAACAGAGTAAATTTATTTCGATATGGTTTTCCAGAAAATAAAAATAAACCTTCTGCAAATTTTTCTTCAACTTCTATTAAATATCAAAAGGATTACAAGCTTTCACAAACTGCTGCACAAACATGGTGTTTATTAAGAGTTTTTTCTTTCTTAGTTTCAGATTTAGTACCTGAAAATGATAAGCATTTATCGTTAATTTTACTATTAAACAGAATAAACGAAATAGTATTTGCTCCAAAATTGAGACGCTCTATTTTACCATATTTGGCAGAATTAATCGAAGAACACAATTGTTTATTCCGAGAATTATTTCCAGCTATAGCTCCAATTAATAAGCATCATCATTTAACTCATTACCCTCAGTGTATATCTTTTTCTGGTCCTTTACGTTGGTTAAATTGTTTAAGATTTGAAGCAAAACATAATTTTTTAAAAAAGTATGGATCTATTGTATGTAATTTTAAAAATATTACGAAAACGTTAACAAACTATTGTCAATTAGATCAATGCGCAGTTTGGGGTACTAATGAAGATGAGCCACGAATCAAATTAAAGTACGTTAACGGACGAAAAACTTATGTTGAAAATACATATTGTAGACAGCAGTTACATCAAATAAAATATCAGGACAAAGACACAGTTATTGAAGTTAATAAGGCAGAGGTTTACAGTACAGAGTATCGAAAAGGTTTGTTTGTTGCTATTAACAGTGGAGTACAAGAAAATAGTGAAATTACTTTTGGTTGTATTCAAGAATTAATAATACTAAAAGATGAGCAGCTTTAGTTATGGTGTGAAGAATGGCAATGTCTTAGTTATAACGAATTATTAAATGCTTACCGTGTAGCTCAAAATACAGATTCATATACATTTGTAAATACTGATGAGTTATGCGATCTGAAACCATTTGCATTATGGTCTGATTTTACGACTAATTTTTCTTATATAGTCCTTCATCATATGTTATTATAAAAGCACCTCATAATTATATCTTGTACATAAAATCAATTTACTTTTCTATCTTTCATCAATATATTTCCCTACATACATTATACGCCAAAATTTTTCATTTAAATAAATATCTATGTATATATTGCTTTAAATATCGCTGTAAATTTTCAAAATCATATTACGGATGATAATGGAGATTTGAAGATAGCATCAGTAGCATTGTCAGTACATGTCCATACTGTATCTTTTATTAAATTGCTTTTATTATATGTCAACTCAATGTTTTAGACGAAGGAGTCGATGGTTATGCTTTCATGGCGTTAACAGAAACTGATTTAAAAGAAATGAATATCAAAATTGGCCCAAGAAAAAGAATATTAAGTTTAATTAATAATCACAATAAAGTGGTAAGCGCAAAGATGATTTTTGTATTTAGTATAACTTGTTAATGATAAAGATGAATGAAAGCTTATATAAAACACGGGTTTTATTTCAGGAAGTTGTATTAGTACAGGACGAAGAACACAGCAATGTGACTATACAAAGTAAAGAAGAAAATACTAATTCATTGACTGAATGCCAAAACGTAATTGTTCTTGATAATAATAGTGAAGAGGTAAAAATACGTTAATATGTATATTTAATACTAGGTTGTTCAAATATTTATGAGACTGATTTTTTAAAAGTAGTATAAAAATATTTATTTAGAAATATTATACCTACTATTTTATATATTGTCCCTAAAGTTCAAAACATTTTTCTAGAAGTTTCTGTATACCCATTTCGAATAAGGTTTTCCGATTTTTGGTTGAATATCTAGTTTTGACGCGTTTTCGACGCGTTCAAGTCCTTGTGAACAATCTAGTATTTATATTTAACACTGCATGACATATAATTTTCATATACATATATATATATATATTTTTTTTTTAAGGAACATCAAAATTCAAACAAAATGTTTGATATTAGATCCTGAATCGAAGAACACGACAAAGAATCTAAAAGAAGTCCATCGCTAATTAGTATTTTAGAATCAGGTGTAGTTAAGCCCGTGAAGAGGCAAGAACTCATCAGAATTTGTTGTGCAGGCTTGATAAAAATTAATAATGACAGCTTGTAAGTAATGATGTTTTTTGTATGAGCATTATTTATGTAATTCTATATAATTAATAACATTTATTTTTGTTAAAGATATCCATCAAATACATTAAAAACGGAATTAGCTAGCCAAATAGTTACACAGTTCCCGAAACTTCGTTCAACTCTCTCTGGAAATGGCTACGTAAGCAGATAATTTGTTTTAATACTAAAAAAAACTTATATTACATTCAATATTGCTTTCAGGAGCATTTTTATGACAGTAAAACAAATCAGGGCTTCATTGAATTTCGTTTAAAAACTATGAGAAAGCGTTTAAGTCCATCTAAGAAAAGAAGAACAGTGTCCAAAGAGTCAAAAAAAAAAACAACAGAAGTTGTTAAAAGAAGGAACTTTACAGAATGAATATCTGGAAGAAGATTTATTTCAATTAAAAGTAAATATAATACAATTGTACATAATGGTGAAACAGTGTTTTAGATGAATAATTATCGCTTGTTGTAGGTTGCTGAACTTTCTTTAAAAATGCCAAATAATACAAACAAAGATGATATATTTAGATTAAGCGATGAAACAAGATGTAATCGACAAAGACAAATGAAAAATTCTGATGAAGAATTAACATTGAGTAATATTTTACAAATGTATCCACGTTTTAAGGATTATAATGGTGAATTGGTAAGATAGTATATATATATATATATATATATATATATATATATACTTCGTTTTATTTTCCTTTTTAAGTATCTCTCTATATATATAAATGTTTTGTTTTTTTTCATTAATATTACAGATCCAGAGAGAATTCATAGCCGAATTTCCAGATAATGATACATTTTTGGCAAAATTTGTAAGCTTCTATGTACCGAGAATTTTGCAGTATTCCTCCTTAAACGCACCAAATTTACTGCATTCGGTGAATGACATTGAAGGTAATAAAATAAATTAAAAAATTTACAGAATACTTTTTCTGAATACATATCTTAATAAACTTTTTTTATAGATAATTTGAAAGCTTTGATTTTGCTACCGCATCTACTGCCATCTCCTAATTACACCAAACGAAAAAGAAATGTAAGTATATTTGTGTGTATATGTGTTGCGTGCGTGTGTGTGTGTGTGTTGCGTGTATGTGTACGTATATTTTAATATATTTTATTGCAACAGAAGTTATTGCACACATATGTATATTTTAGGACAAAAAGACAGCACAAGTAAAAAACAATGACAGCCAATGTATCTCAGTGGGATATTCAAATGTATGTGCTAAAATAACAATCCCGCATAACAGTTTACTAATTTTTAAGAATGTAAGTATCTAATCGAAAGTATATTATTTCACTCATTAAGCTATTTTCATTCAATAATCATTGAGGTTTAATTAATATATATTTGCACTTTAGGCACAAGATAATTTATTTTTAAATGAGTGCTCACAAGTTGATAAGGCATCTAATAAAAGGAACGTGCAACCTTATTTAATATGTAGTATGACTACAGAAGAAAGAAAAGGAATTTTTTACATAAAGGCAGATGATCATCTGATCGAAATTGGCAACAATGGCTTACAAGCTTTCGATATTCTCTTAAAATTACACTATTGTTTTGACATACAGTTCTCTGCAGATTTGGCTAATTTTTATGATTTTATCACTGGTTGTGTGCTACATTTAGTAGAACCAAAAGCGTGTTGTAGAGCATTTGATGTGACACTTAAAAATTTATCGTTAAACACCAGCGTTGCATTACATGAGTAAGTAAATGAAATACATTAAGGGTTTACAAAAGTACTAATGAAAAGCTAACACTGATTGTATTATAATATTTTACAAATGTATCCACGTTTTAAGGATTACAAGCGAATTAGTAAGATAGTATTTTATTTTTCTTTTTAAATATCTTATATAAAAGTTTTTTTTCTTTATTATTAATATTATATTTAGTACTTTTGTGTTTGTTTTAATAAATACATTATATACTTTATATATAAATAATTCAATATATAATGTTTTTTTCTTAACTTGTGCAATTATTTGTCTAACCTATTTCTTTAATATACCTCTCACATAGTTTTACCATCTCCAGTTGATTTATATAACCAACCGATTATTCCATTGGGATTAATCAATCGCATTTGTCGTTAAAGCAAAATTAACAAATGCGATTGATCAATTTTAATGGAATCGACCGTTTAAATTAACTGGAGTTGGTAAATCCGGCCCTAAGAATAAATATTTGACTTCAACTGTAGTGATTGTTCACTCGTAACAATAGAGTGAAAGCTTCACTTTAAGAAAAGGTAAAAAATTCACTCTGATTGAGTGAATTATTTTATCTATAATGGAGTTAAACATTTACTCCAAACGAGTGAAACAATCACTTTACGGTTGGAGTCAAATATTCACCCTTATAAAAAGTGCAATGTCACTCCATTTCGCGCGGCAGTATTGTGACTATCGACCCGAGTGAATTTTAACTCCTTTTGAGTTAAATCTCACTCGAAGAAATTTAGAGAGTATACTTAATGAATCTGAGAATATGTTATCTCAGCTCATTACAAAAAGTAATACCAAACTCGGCATTATTGGTTGTACTCTCGTCATGGAAAAGGATGGTACAGTTGTAAACGATGATAATGTTTTAAAATTTTGTTCTCGCGAAACATTTATATTATTACAACAAGGAGAATCTTGGTTATCGCCCAATGAAACAGAAATACAAAGTATGGTTCTTAATTTGGAAGACAATCCGTCCTTAATTACGACTATAAGTGAATGTACCTCCGACTCTTCATTTGCATCTACTACGAGAGATACTTCATCGCCAATAAATCCATTAAATACTACAATTCAAGCACATGATGAAGAAATGTGGACAAATTTTAATGTACCTTGGGGCGCCTTGGAGTCTTCAGTACTCAAAAAATTGGAAACAAGAAATCGTAGCAAACACGTAATAAACAATGTTGTTAATCGCACGATTTCGGAAATGAGAAATTTAAGTCAATTTATTCCGTCTAAAGCCTTTAAAATAATAGCTAAGAAGATTATCAATAAATACCCTCAAACTTTCAAAGATATGGATAAAAATGGTGAAAGTTTCGGAGATGGGACTTATACGTTATATTTAAAACTTCGCGATAGAAATGGTTATCTTAATAGATAATGTGATGAGATTGTCTCATGAGTGTGACGTATCACGTAGAGCGACCGTGCACGGTCGCTCTACGTGATACATCATGTTATTGTTTGCTACCGTGCACGGTCGCTCTCCGTGATACATCACAATGAGAATAAACAAACCTATAAATTCAGAGTTATTATTCCTATACACTACATTTACTGCATTTTATTTTTCAATTATTAATAAATAGGTTCTCACTTTTTTATACATAATTTACAGATGGTTAAATATAATTAATGATAATTTTTATTAGTATAGATTTAATCTATTATACTTTATAGCTTGTGTGTGTTTGTGTGTGTGTATGTGTATGTGTGGTAAAACACGTAATTAAGAGATTTAGTCTTTTTATTGATTTTATTATAGAACACAAAATTAAAACACAACATATACCAAAATTATTAAAACAAAAAGATATGGTACGTGAACTTATTCCAAATATTGGAGATCGATTAAACTTTATAAAAAAATACGAAGAACTATTTTCACAAGTAAAAGTAAGTGTAAGTTGTTGAGCCTGATGTTTAATTAAATATTTGTACTATTTTTCACTTATATTACTTATGTATTTTAATACGATTAGGATATCAGTGTCTGTCAAGTAGAAGAAAATGGTCATTAACCCCAATATCGCATTTACAAGAAACACATGTGAAATCTTCCAATGTTACGAGCACCTCAAATAGTAACAGTAACGATACTATTTTAATAGACGAACACGAGAAAATATTATATAATTCTTATATCGAATTGTCAAAAGAAATGGACGTGCTTGATTTAACTTAATTGAAGTGCTAGAACGAGCTCCAATGGGAAAAGCAATTATTTCATATTATAATAGTAAAAGTATCTCACATGATTGCTTTCGAAATAAACTTGTGGATATCATAATAAGACATTTATTCTCATATCATTCCAAACAGTACGCAAATTCTACATTTTACAAAAATGATCTTTAATTAATAATTTCATATAAACAATGTTGCAATTAAATATGCATTTTTACTTTTTGTATAAAGTTAAATATTATTTTCCAGCCGATTAACAGAGAAAGATTATCAATCCATAGTAGCAAAAATAAAAAACTTATTCCCTAACGAGCCTGCAACGGTATACTACATTGCTTCCATACGAAAGCAGGATTCACCAACTGGAAAAACAATCGCAGCAAGAGGAAAATTACTCGATAAAGCTAAAAATTTAATTTACCAAGGTGGTTATGCAAGACCTACGAAAAAAAGGAAAGCAACGGAAAATATTGAAATACCAACAAAACAGAAAATAGGTAACATAAGATTTAAAGAAAGAAATAAAAAATTTTTGTTATATAAATTTAACATTTTCAGATTTGTCTACGAATGATTCCTATTTATGGCTAAGTACAAGAAGTGAGCCTTGGGAAGAAGTTATTATCCATTGGAAGAATACCTATCATTTGAGGCAAGAATCAGAAGCGGCTACTGCATATGATTTTATTGAACAGTGGCCTATTTTAAATCGAACAAATGTAGATACTTTGGTAAAGTAGTAATTATTATTGTAATCTCTGTCTCTCTCTCCCCTCTCCCTCTCTCTCCCCCTCTCCCTCTCTCTCTCCCTCCCTCTCCCTCTCTTTCTCTCTTCCTCTCTCCCTCCCTCTTTCTCTCTCTCTCTCTCTCTCTCTCTCTCTCTTTGTCTCTCTTTCTCAAAGTAACCAATAATATATGTTTTACTCTCTTACAGATAAATTGTGATTTTGACGAACTGTTTCCAAACCGTACTTGTAACCTGTACAAATATTGGAATTTATTCTTTGATAAAGTAGTTTATTATAAAGAAGGTCATACAAAAGACAATCTGACAATTGATATTGAGGATTTAAAATCACTTTCTGAAAGTGAGTACATGTACAAATACACAGTTCAAGCGAATCTAAGAAATCTATAAAAATGTTTTTATAGTGTAATATGAAAAATGATGCAAAAAAATGTTCTGTATAAGATGATCTGTATTACTTTCTGTCATTGAACAAAACAATGTAGCGAATAATTTTGATATAAAAGTTATGATAAAGTAAATTTTATTTTCTATAACCAATTATACAGGATGTATCGTGTAGGGGTGCTGATATAAATATACATGTATATATAGATTA
>NW_020223685.1:0-5103 GCF_003070985.1 Temnothorax curvispinosus | reverse complement strand
AATCGGTGGATTATTCTCGATGCTGTATGCTTGTCGTAAACATGACACCAGGCGGTATATTCTGATGAACGGCCTCTTTTGTTCATCGTGTGGGGGGCCACTATATCTCATTTCAACATGTAATATGTGTCCTATGTGTGTTTTCGTGTAAATATCGACTGTTTAGACTGCAGTATTTTTAAAAATATTTTAAGTGTATATTATCTAAAATTAAGAGACCTATACTGCTAAGAGACTAACAATAAGTGTAACAATAAATGTAACAATAAAAAGACAATCAATGTTGTGTGACACACAGTGCGGAAGGTGACTGAGAGCCGGGAGATGGTATCCAGCGATGGTAAGCAATTTTTTTACAATATAAACGTGATCGCGGACATCGAACAGCTATCAAACAGCTATTGAACCGCTATAAAACAGCTAAAAACAGCTAAAAATGGCGCAATATCGTTTTCGAGAATATGTCTCGCGGTGACTTCATCGCGAGACACGTATGCTCTTGAATAGAAATCATATTTGATGCCCGATGAGGTGATCTCATCACGAATGTTCTTGACAAAGATATCACATTTAACGTATATGTGGATTGTGGTGGCGGTCACCATGCAGCAGCCGTTTATCGTTTACTTAAATGTAATATTAAAAATTAAATATTGCGAAGATCTGAACGATTAAATATCGCTGGCGAAGAAAAGATACGCGATCGCGAGTGAGAACGCGCGAGGGAAAAAGACCGCGCGAACGAGAAGACGAACGGGGGACGGGGGAGAAACATCTACGAGGGAGAGATAACGCGAGCGTGTCATGTGACGTCACGTGGACTCCGCGGCGCGGCGAAACGCGAACGCGGGTCCCCTCGCCCCGCTCGTTAAATTACGTGACGATGATATTATAAAATTGACATCGTGCGCCACCAGCTTGTACATGAAACCGTCAACCGTACTTTTCTTGTTCGAACTAGAACATTGCGTCAGACACGAATATTTCAGACTGTATCATATTACACATAAAGTAAATATGAAATTTAATCAATTTGTAACCATTTTACGGCGAAAATGTATCATCGACAAATGTAAAGCGGCAGATGTCTTGCGTGAAATTTATGATGAAAATTCTCAAATAGACTGCGAATTATTAGCCTACGCTGTAGATAATATCGTACACGACGCTTTACATGAGAAATAAATGTATATTGAAATACATATCACGCTGTATCTAAAATTATCTTTCCTTCTGTCTACCGTTCCCTTGTCCACCGTCAGCGGTTTCCCGTTCCTTTTCTTCCTTCCCCTCTACCTTCCCCATCCTCACCCTCACCTCCACTCCTCTTAACAACTTTGTAAAATGCTCTTTCCACTCTTCTTTCTCTATCCCTTCCTCTATTCCCCTCCTTTTTCTCCTCTCTATTTACTATCTCCCATACCTCTGATTCCCTCCTTGTTTCCTCCGCTTTTCTCTCCCACTTCCTGTTTTCTTCTTTTTTCTTCCTTTTACATAGTTCCTTAAACTCCTTTTTTTTCTTATATATACTGCCATCTCCTCTTTCCTTCCTCCATTCCCTTAGTTCTCTTCTCGCCTCTTTCTTCAATTCTCCGCATTCCTCGTCCCACCCAACCCTCTCTTTCTTTCTTTCCTTCAGCTCATCCTCTACCCTTTTTATTGCTTCTACTATTCTTGTTTCCATTTCTTTCCAATCCTTATTTAACTTTTCCCCACTTTCCTCAACTTCCCTTATTTTTTCTGTGAACGCCTTTACTCCTTCCTCATTTCACACTCCCCTGCTTTTTTTCTTCCACCTTTTCCCTCTATCTTTCTCCTCACTCCCTCTTTTTAATATAACTTCCAAGGGATGATGGTCCCAGTTCACTCTATCCCCCACCGTCATGCTCACGACCCTCTCTCTTACTTCTCCTTTCCTTATTATGTAGTTAATTACCGTAGCTCCTCTTCCTTTTGTGAAAGTGAATTCCCCCTCTTCGTCTCCTCTCATGCTCCTATTGAATATTTCCCATCCTCTCTCCTCTATGCTCCTCACCAAAAGTCCCTCCTCTCTATCCGTCTTTTTATCCTTTGATTTTCTACCCTCCACCATCTCTCATCCACTACCCTGCTCTTCCTCTTCTATACCTTCTCCTTCTCTTCCTCTCCTCGCATTAAAATTTCCCCCAATTATCGTGTACCTTCCTTCCTCTTTTCTATCCATTATTTGTCCTAAATCCTGCATGATCCCCTTTATTTCTTTCTTTTTTGCATACACCCCTACAATTCTCCAGCTCTCTCCACCTATCCTTACCTTTCCAACTATCAGTCCCTTTCTACCTATTTCTGTTTCAGTTCTTTTCTCCTTTAAACCTTTTTTCATCCCCATTAACATCCCTCCTATCGCTCTCTCTTTCTTATTCTTCCTCTTCGTACATTGCACTCCCCATTCGTACCCTCTTGGCAACCTACCCCTTACTCTTTCCCTTTTTTCCTATCCACGTCTCCATCAAGACTATCACATCTTTCTTCTTCAGTCCCTCCCAGAATTCCTTATCTTTCTTTTCCAATCCTGCTATATTCCAGAATACTATCCTCCAATCCGTCCTTCTCCCCACTTCTATCTCTTTATCTTTCGCCACCTTGTATATTCTCCTTCTTTCTTCTCTCCCCCTCTTCTTTTCCTCCCCCTCCTCCTCTCCCAATTTTTTATCTAATTCCTCCTTTTTCTCCTTTTCTTTTTCTACTCTTCTTTCATCTGTCTTATCCAATCCTTCTCTCTTCTACTCCCCCTGCTTTTGTCCTTCATCTCTCTTGCCTTCTTTCCCTTTCTTTTGCCCTGCCTCCCAACACCTCCCTCTACTATCCCTGAGCACCTCTCTTACCTCACATCTCTTACCTCATCCCACACTCACCACTCTCCTTCTAATCATACCTTTTTTTGCCCTATCCGCACTCTTTTACCCCCTCCTCTTGCCATGCAATTTGATTTACCCTCCATTTTATCCACCTTTCTTTCCATGTCAAATCTTCCTCCATCCAAGTACTTCCATTTCTTAATTTCCACTTATTTCTCATTATTCTTGACTTCTCTTCTTCATTTCCTACTTTTACCACTATCATACCTCCCTTCTCTTTTTCCGCATCTATTTTTCTAATTTTCTCTATCTTAACCTCCACTCCTAGTTTTTTCATCACCTTCTCTATTCCCCCCTTCATTCCTCCCGCATCCAATTTTACTTCTTTTATCAAAATGTTTCTCTTCCTTTCTCTTTTCTCCTTTATTTTATACCTCCTTTCCAACATTTCTACCTTCTCCTTCTAATCAGACTCCCCCTCCCCTCCTCCCTTCTCCCTCCTCTGCTTCCTTCTGCATTTTTTCCTCCATCGTGACCTCCCTCCTTTAACTCCATCTTCATCTCCTCCAATTTTCGTTGCAAATCTTCTATTCTCTTCTTAAACTTCTCTCTCTCCATGCTCCATTTCTCCTCTCTTGCTCTTGATTCGTTCCTTATCTTCTCTAGTTCATCCACCATTGCCTCCCCTTCGCCACCTCTCTTAATTCCTCTCTCTCCCACTTAACCCCTCCCTCAGCTCCTCTCCTAATTTTCTCAGCAACTCTTTTGTATCCATATCTTATTATATACGATTATATAACTATACAATACAATAATAATAATAATTAATGAGATTTAGTGCAAAGAAGACAATATATGTCACCTGAATATAAATAAAATAATAACAAGTAAATTTCAATCGTAATTTATTATTTTCTTTTATTTTTTACGAGATATATGCTATACATTTTGTTCGGATCCGTACTCCGAACGCCGCGCGAGCGGCAACCCGTTCTGCACGCTCAAGCCCGCTAGACCGGGCGCGCGCGGCACCACTGTTATGTCTTGATAGATCGCGGCCACGAAGGGGGCGGTACTCGGATCGCTTATACGGGACTAGTCGCTTTTCGGGTTATCGAGCCAAGGGGCTCTATCCGGGGATACCTGCGACCGAGGTAATTCGCTATCCAGACGCTCGTCACCAAATCGTTTGCCCGATCCGCACCCTCACTGGGAGATTTAGATTCGGTAGTTCATCACCGTACCGTTGATTCAGAGGATTCGTCAGATATCGTTCAAACGGTTCTTCTACTCTAGTGCATGCGTAACATTCGAAAGCGGGCCGACAGTCGGCTAGAACCTTACTGCACTCGCTACACGTGGGGAACTCTATTCGCGGCCTGTATTGCACGAAGTGCCTGAGAACGCCTTCGAAATCTTGCCGGAAGGGCTGGTATTGGCCGAGCTGGCAATCCTCACAAATAATGACCCCGGTAGTTTTATTTTGGAAAAACAACGACCAGACACAGATTCCTGTCATTAGCCATGCTCTGATAGGGCTAGGGGGTGAAACTACCTCCGGAGGTTGCCGATTTACTGGATGTCCGGGACACATGAACAATGGAGCGCTAAACTCTAGTTTGAGAGATGGCAATTATCGTAGATTCGCGTTCTAAATATTGGTCTCCTCCCTCGTGTTCCACCGAACGTTTTACGTTAGAGAATATTTCACAGCACGTGGTACACGCGGAGGGGCTCTGGATTTCTCCGATCACGACGTCGCACGAATCGCACTCTTCGACTTTGTATCGGTAACCGATATGCATATAATGGCGGACTAAGCAGTCGTACTGGCGGCGTTGCGGGCCCGTTAGGTCTCGGAAACACTCTTCACAGAGGTAGTGTTTGCTATCACGATTTTGATGGCAGATAGTAAAGACACACACGGCGCGCGATAACCAATTCCGCCGCGCAATTCTAGAGGCCAATAGGGTTAGTCGGCGCGCGGGGCGTCGCGTGCGCGGCTCGCTCATGCCGTTCGCTTAGCGCCTAGGGGCGTCGTCACTTACCTTTAGTCGAGTTCCAATGGGTAATCCGCGGTGCCCCAGTGTTCTGGTGGTGAGGCGTCGAACCACAGGTGTAGAATCTCGGCGCGGCGCTGGATCAGGCGGATCCGGCGGGGGTCGTCCTTTTTGATTAAAGCGATGAATTCCCAAGATGGAACTGGTGGTGGATTGTCGGAATCTCCCCCCGGTGTGAAGGTGATCGGGGTTAGCCGATAGTTCTG
>NW_020223684.1:0-4216 GCF_003070985.1 Temnothorax curvispinosus | reverse complement strand
TATTTATTTAATTTTGTTAATCGTAGTACATATATATATGCTACTATTAGTAATGTTAATAATGTTATTGGAACAGACGCTCCTCGAAACAATACTCACGTAAAGAACCGAACGGCGGGACTGTACTCACTGTACTGCCACTTAGTGTCTGTTATTGTTTTGGTCGTAGACTGTCGCAGGTAGCTGTCGCACGTGTGATGTTAAACATCTCAGAAACATCGATGGAGAAATAATTGCAGCATTTAGTATACAGATTCTTCATATATATTTTATTAACGAAAAGTCGTGTCTTCGTTACAAATGATTAACAAAAAGTCTTGTATTCATTAAACAAAATAAAAATAAACGGTATCATTAGATTGACATTTTAAGTTAAACAAAAATCCATTACGCTCGACTGATATAATCGACTCTAATATAAATAAAAAAAAGTCCCAAAGATTTTTGGGATTACAAATACAAGCATACATTCCAGAATATCGGATTAAAAAGAATTATCCATTACGTTCGACTGATATGTAACACAATCGACTATATAAATAAAAAAAAAACAGACCCTATGATTTTTGGGCATATAAATATAAGCAGACATTTCGCAGTATCGGATCAGTCTTTTTGAGTTTGTTTCGTGAAGACACATCGCGATTCGTGGTTGTAGTTCATAGTTTTCTCTGCTTCCCATCCATTGCATTTTTAAACGTTAAAATTCCATTTAACTAGTGTACTCTTTCATTTCGTACGCGACACGTTTCCTTCGGTATCAAACACAGCCTTTAATTTGTATCGGTCGCTTAAAATTACGTTTAAATTACATCACTTACAAACAAAGACTCCTGTAAATAACTATATACTGATTCATATAAAGTACATACTCCGGCGCGACGTTTCTAAACGGACTCAAACTAGCGAATGGATTTTCTCCACTATACAGATAGTTTACCTTTCTACCTAGGATTGCGTTTATTCTGTCTAACTCCTTCTTAAAGTTCTCTAATCTGAAACGACAAGTTAAGATAAACGGACAGTTTTGTTTCGCTATCAGCTTGATGGACGGCGCCCACGTTTCCTTACTGGACCCAAGTTCATGCTCCTGAATACCCAGATCAAATCCAACAACCAAGTTCGGTTTTACGAATGTCGGGCTGCGTACATAGTTCTCGTATAACATATCGTAAAAATCAAATGTCAAATGTTTGTTCTCCGGCAACATACGGTTATTGCAAACGTATTCCGGATTGATTTGAAGCTGTAATTCCGGCCCGATCATTATAATCGTCACTGGCATCGCGGTCCCTATTAAACGCGGCAAAACTTCCCACCCCATCAAGCAGAATTCTTCCGAGTAACACGCACCTACGACATGAATGACTATAGCTTTGCTTTTTGGGACATAGTTCAATAATCGCATAGCATGAAATAACGTCAAGGGACGTGTCAGATGTAGCGAGTGTTGGCCTATCAAGATATTGCGCGATATCTCCGAGTCAGACGAAATATTCCAATAAGCATTTATAAAGTCTTTCATGTTCTGAAATTTACCCTTGTCGGTAACGTGTCGCAAGTAACAACGCATATCTGGAGGACCGGTTTCTCCTCTTATAGCTGATAAATCTGAACGAAAACGTAGTTCCAGGGGAGCGCAGATGTTCTTATGTTCGGTGCCGTTTACGTGATTTTTACAAAAGCTGGCAACACACTTGCGACAATCCTTCAACGACTGAGCGTTCCGTTCGTGGCAAATCAGACATTCTCTTGGAAAACAGAACATTTGCCCCTCTTCGAACTTCAATGGACGTCCCAGCTTGTTCGATATTAACAACATAAAGTAACTCTTCTTTCTTTCGTTCTCCAGAGTTTCACCCGAAGATGATACAGTTATAATGGGATTATCCATACTGTAGTCTCGCAACACGTCCTGAATAGCTTTGCACAAAGGTTTATGAAGCTTCCAGTGCTCCTTCTGATGTTCCTGACCACAATAGGAGATCATTCTGCAGCCACCGCACTTCTTTAAAAGGACACCGTCCCCGAATCCTTTGCATACGTGACACATGGTCGCATAGAACCACATGTTATACGCGTTAGGAATTTTTTCCTCCTTGTATTCTAATCCCATGGCTTCTGCGAGTCTTGCCCACATGGTCTCGTTATATCGAAGTCTCCTTCAGTGCAAAAGATATGTAATGTTTAGAATGTTGTGATTTCACAGGTTGCACCTGTAGGACGTGAGCGTTAAGTAAAACATATCACAGAATTGGAGGAATAATTAATTATTATTCGATGCGACAAATAGAAAGGATACTGTTTTTGCTGGCGTTATTAAATAGAGGATTCGTGTGCACTCGTGCACGTTCACGATCGCCTTCTTCGTGATGCGACAGTACTCGAGCACCAAGCTTTTCCAGACAGCTATCTGCTTAGCTCTGGTATCCGCGTGAGACTGAAGCCTGCAATAACAAATAAAGTGTAATCGTTAGATGCAATCTAGAGTGTGTTTTCGAATCGCCAGATCTGTAAATACGCTCTTCCTGTAACCACCTGTAACCTACATTTCTAATAATCGGCGACATGCAGGCTTCCGCCGAAACGCATTTTATATAGAAATATTTATTGAATTTCGTTAATCGTAGCACATATATATGATACAATTAGTAATGTTAATAATCTCATCGGAACAGACGCTCCTCGAAATAATACTCACGTAAATTAAGGACGGCGGGAAACTTCACTGCTATACGGCCACTCGATTTCTGCGCCATTGTCTTGATCGTCAATTGTCACAGGGATCTGTTTACAAGTGTGATATGAGAGATGTCATAACTATCGATGGAGAAGGAGCGGAGAGAGGACAGGAGAGGAGAAAATAACTACCATTTCGAAAATATTTGATATATGGTTTATTACAAAGATAAAAACTTTATTTTAAACAATTAACGAAAAGTCTTGCATTCATTAAACAAAATTAAAAAAAAACGGTCATTGCATTAATATTTTACGATAAAAAAAAATCAATTACGCTCGACTGATACAAAAACGACTCTAAAATAAAAAATAGACCCTGAAATTTTCAGGTATATAAATATAATCAGATATTCCGAAGTATCAGATCTCAGGTCTTTAGGAATTTGTTACGTGAAGACACATCGCGATCCGCAATTGTAGTTCATATTAAGTTTTCTCTGCGTTCCATCCGTTGTATTTTTAAATGTTAAATTCCATTTAACTATAGTGTATACTCTTTCATTTCGCACGCGACACGTTTTCCTCGGTATCAAACACAACTTTTAGTTTTTATCGGTCGCTTAAATCTTAAATTACTTACGCTTAAACTATATTAGTTACAAAGACTCCTATAAACAACCATACACTGATTCGTAAAAAGTACATACTCCGGCGCGGCTTTTCTAAACGGACTTAAACCAGCGAATGGATTCACTCCACTATACAGATAGTTTACCTTTCTACCTAGGATTGTGTTTATTTTGTCTAACTCCTTCTTAAAGTTCTGCAAAGTGAAACCACAAGTTAAGATGAACGGACAGTTTTGTTTCGCTATCAGCTTAATGGACGGCGCCCACGTTTTCTTACTGGACCCAAGTTCATGCTCCTGAATACCCAGATCAAATCCAACAACCAAGTCCGGTTTTACGAATGACGGGCTGCGCGCATAGTTCTCGTATAACATATCGTAAAAATCAAACGTCAAATTTTTGTCCTCCGGCAACTTCCAGTGATTGCAAAAGTATTCCGATAAACGATGGGCTTTAAGTTGTAATTCTGGCCCAATCATTATAATCGTCACTGAGATCGCGGTCCCTATTAAATGTAAAAAAACTTCCCACCCCTTCAAGCTCAATTCTTCCCGGAAACCGGCACCTACAACATGAATGACTATAGCTTTGTTTTTTGGGACATAGTTCAATAATCGCATAGCATGAAACAACGTCAAGGGACGTGTCAGTTCTACCGAGTGTTGGCCTATCAAAATATTGCGCTGCATCTCCGAGTCGGTCGGAATATTCCAATGAGCGTTTATAAAGTCCTTCATGTTCTGAAATTTACCCTCGTCGGTAACGTGTCGCAAGTAACAACGCATATCTGGAGGACCGGCTTCTCCTCTCATAGCTAATAAATCTGAACGAAAACGTAGTTCCAGGGGAGCGCAGATGTTCTTGTGCTCAGTGCCGTTTACGTGATTTTTACAAAAGCTGGCAAC
>NW_020223683.1:0-1492 GCF_003070985.1 Temnothorax curvispinosus | reverse complement strand
ACCGATACTGACAGTCTCATTTATCACATCGAGTGCGACGATGTGTATGATATCATAAAGCGCCACATTCATAGATTTGACACTAGCAATTACGCGATTGATTATACGTACGGTATCCCACTCGTCAATAAAAAAGTTCCGGGCTTAATGAAAGACGAAAATAACGGTGCGATAATGACCGAATTCGTCGGGCTTAGAGCAAAGATGTACGCCTTGCGAGTGGACGGTAAGAAAGATACAAAAAAAGCTAAAGGTGTTAAGAGTAACGTCGTAGCCAGGTCGATAACGTTCGACGATTACACGCGGTGTCTGCGCGACGAAATTGAAATGACGCGACAGCAAACCTGCATAAGATCCAAAAAACACGAGGTATACACCGTGTCTGAAACAAAAATAGCTCTAAGTCCGTACGATGATAAGCGGTACATTATACCTGGTTCTACCGAAACGCTGCCATGGGGACATTATAAAATACCATTGTAAATATATTGTAAGTACTATTGTAAATATATTGTAAATACCGCTGTAAATATATTGTAATTACATTTAGATATTTAGGAAAATAAATGACTCATATGTATATATGTATATTTTTATACTGTAATAAATTTTTACAATACATTATTCTTGTGTATCCATGAATTGTGTGAATTATCAAATCCTAACCACTTTACATAAACCTCATCCCCTCTTTTGCGCAAAATTTTTTCAACGAGATACACGTCGGGATTAGCAACGCGATGTAACTCGTATTCGTAGAAGCCGCCGGCGACGGGTTTTCCGCAGGAATCTTCCAACAGATACGTCACAGGATTAGTTTTCTGCACTTTGACGATTCTAAACACCTCCGTGGTCCAATTTGGCGTGTATCCTTTTTCGAAGATTGTCTTGAATTTACTCACGCGTACCGAATCGCCCACTTTGAATCGCGCGGGAGCAGCGATCTTTACGTGGCTGTACACCGTTGTTAAGAGCTTGGCGGCGATCGCAGGGGTAACATCGATGGGTCGCATGCCGATAGTTCGATGCTTTCGCGCGTTGTAATCCGATACGAGACCCGGCAGCGAGTCGATCCATTTGTAATTTCCATTGCGCGTAAACATTTTCCACATGTCGTTCTTGAGCGTGCGATTGAATCGTTCGACGACCGATGCCTTCATTACGGAATATGTCGAATAGTGATTGATATTATGTTTTTTCAAGAGTTTCTGCACGTTTGCGTTGTAAAATTCTTTTCCCTTGTCAGTCTGCAGATTTTTCGGGCATCTTCCGCCGTCTCGAATTATTTTCGCGATCGCCGCAGTAACCTCGGGTCCGCTCTTGGCCTTGAGCGGTACGGCCCATGCGTGCTTGCTCAGCACGTCGATAACGGTGAGTATGTAGTGGTAGCCTCTGTTAAATCGCGTGTATGGGCGCATCTCGACCACATCCGCCTGCCACAGATCATCGTATCCGCGCACTATGACGCGTCTTCGAGAAAAATTTCTTCTCG
>NW_020223682.1:0-1104 GCF_003070985.1 Temnothorax curvispinosus | reverse complement strand
GTGTGTATATAAAATTTAAAAATTATTTTAGTACTTTTTTGTTATTTCTGCTATAATATATGTGTATGTGTGTAATTCTTTGCATTTGTGTGTGTGTGTGTGTATGATTAATAAATTATATTTTATTATTATCTTAATTTTCTTAATGTCATACCGTCGGGACTATTCGAACGCGTATGTCACGGAATGGGGAAAATATAGGATCTGTTGTCGAGAATTTGAAGCTTGTGCATGTCGAAAAAGTACAAATGGCGTACGCTTGAAACGATGGAAATGTTTTCGATTTCGGAATATTGCATTTGTGCCAGCAGAAAGACAAATTACAAATCAGCGAAAATTTGACAATGTCGTACAAAGCATCAGTCCATCCTCGACGTAATTTCAAGTCCTTTGACTAAAACTTTTGCCAAAATGTCGACGGTACTGTTACCCATATCTCTTCTTCTTTTAAAATCGGATTTTTAGGAACACTCGATCCCGATTTTGGTAAGGGTGAAAAACAATTTTCCTGTTTTTGAATAATTTTGTCACGAGCGTCATGAAGTACATCTGTACCACTTGTTTGAAGATCGTCATTAGCTAGAACCGATGAATCGGGGGGGCACGATGTCAAACTCAAGTTTGAAGACTCACAGTCCACCACATTTGTGATAATTTCGGTAGGAAAGCAAGAAAATGTCGCTAAATTTTCTTTTTGTGCGCTTGATTCTACATCTCGTGAAATAAATAATGGACCTAAAATCGTGGGATTGTTTATTGGCGATGGAGATTTTGTAAGTGAACTTTGAAGGTCATATGAGCCCTCCGTCTGTGAGGAACAGTCGAGTTCTGATACATCGACAAGAATCAATCTGAACTCGACGCAACATCAAAATCCCGAGATTCGTGGTGACTTGTGGAAATAATATTTTTACCGCAGCTTTTATCATCTGTGACTACTTTTAGACGTGTTTCCAATAACCTGCAAATATCGTTAAAATGTCGTAAAAAAGTTTTATATGATTTACAAACATACGACTTGATTGTTCTTGGGTCTTTATCCGGAAATATACAATTGCAAATCTGTTCCCAAATGCAATTTGATTTTTGCCAGGATGCGGTTTT
>NW_020223681.1:0-1709 GCF_003070985.1 Temnothorax curvispinosus | reverse complement strand
ATTCCGCGTCGAATGAGCTCTATCAAAGTCAATTTGGGTGATAAATATAATTTTTCCGACTAATGGCACAGAGTGACACGTCCGGCATTATGCGCATACGGTTTTTCCTATTTTCTGGAAAAACGGTTGACCACCAAACGTTTTAATAACAATATTCGTGACCACCAAATGATTCCGCGTCGAATGAGCTGTATGAAAGTCAATTTGATTGATAAATAATGTTTATCCATCAAATTACCGAGCTAACGTCACGGAGTCATACGACCAATGGCGTACGTGAGAGTACGGTTTTTCCTATTTTTTAGGAAAACGATTGACTACCAAACGTTTAATTTTTGCGATATTTGTGACCACCAAACGATTCCGCGTTGAATGAGCCCTATCAAAGTCAATTTGGGTGATAAATACAATTTTTCCGACTAATGACACAGAGTAGTACGATATGTCCGGCATTATGCGCATACGGTTTTTTCTATTTTCTGGGAAAACGGTTGACCACCAAACGTTTTACTGGTGATATTCGTGACCACCAAACGATTCCGCGTTGAATGAGCTATAAAAAAGTTAAATTGGTTGAAAAAAAAATTGTCCGGCTAACTTCACACCGGATATTTTATTTTTATTTTACAGGAAAACGGCTAACCACCAAACGATCGGACTAGACTACCAAAGACCACCAAACGACCACCAATCGATACCAATTAATGAAAGTTCGATATGTTGAAGTTGTCCGGCTAACTTTACAAAGGTCCAATTTTACCAACCACGGTTAGCTCAACCGACGGTTAGGGCCATTCTACAATACGTCGCAAACGATGGCAATAACTGCTAGTTGAAAAGTGTTATTTCTATGTTGCGCTTGTCAATTGCGGTTGTCAAAAGAGAGTTGGTGAACTTTTGACTTTTTTAGCGACAGTAACTAGTGGCAATATCGGCAATCAGAAATAACACCCCAGATAGCAGAGTGCGTCAAATGACATTATAATGTCGTCAAAGTGACGTCTCTAACAATAACAATCTGTCTCTTTGACTGCACTATTACGAGCTCCGGTAACTTAGCCGGTCAACTTCGATTTTATTATTATTATTTTTTTTTTATTGTTTGTTCGTCGTTTGTTGGTGATTGTTGGCCTAATTACAACGTTTGTTGGTTCTTAATTTTTTTTTAATTAAAAAAAATTAGCGTTATGTTAGCCGAAAAAATCTCATTTTTAATTAAAAAACGGTCTAATCGATGCGTAATCGTTTGCTGATGATTGTTGGTCTAATTTTAGCGTTTGTTGGTTTATTATTAGTCTTAAAAACGAAAAATTATTTCGGTAATCGACACTGAACATATGTCCTGCGGCCACATGCGCATGCTCAGTGGCCGCACGCGCATGCAAAAGTGCGCGATTTTGAAACGTATGTATACTTATATAATGCATATCACTTATTGTTAGCTTTCAATGATGAATATATCTTATATAATATATCAAAGTACTTACGTGGGCGGGAGGGGTTTGCTCCCCTGCAGTGCCCTGCATTCCCTTTCATGCATGTACTTTATAATTTTGCTTTACAACTTAGCATGTTAAGTTGTAAAGCGAGATGCACGCTGCCTACCGGCGGAGGTGGGTGCGGGAAAGGGGCCGAAGGCCTCTTTTACCCCCTCCCCCCCGCACGCACGCACGCCGTGCGTGCGTGCACGTGTGTGTGTGTGTGTGTGT
>NW_020223680.1:0-5936 GCF_003070985.1 Temnothorax curvispinosus | reverse complement strand
AGAAGAGTATTAACAAGGACACGTTTATTAAGAATAGCACTTACCAAAACGTCACTCGCGACAAACGACACAACGACAAACAACACAACTGTCACAAAACGAGTGCAGCAACGGGCGTCGAAACTAGCGCGCCGCGAAGAGATAGACGAACATTTGCTAGCGATAACCGCGATCACAATCAAGTTAATAAGCGACGTAGAAGACATCCTAGCATACTTTACTTATTCTAAGAACTATATTATAATCGTGCGATTACTCCCGATCGAAAATATTGTACCGGATTAATAGATGAAATAGGCCAAATAGGTAAAGACCTTATTCGGGACAATGAACGCCGACAACGCACAACGAATAAGCTGAAACAGGATGTAACCTCTATGGAAAAAGAAAGCACTAACGAAAACTTTCATATCTCAGTTTTCTTTTTTCACGGGGGGAGGGATGTTGTGCGGCAAAGGTCAACGATAGATTTTCTATTATCACATATCCAAAGTACGAAATTATAAGAATAACCCCCCCCTGCCGGTACACGTAAAAATATATTTGTAATACCGAAAACTACGTACAACCTGCTAGCTATTGATAAGGAAAACCGAAATTATGTAACACTGAACGAAAATGATTTGAATAAATGTAAACACTCCGGCACAACGTTTGTATGTAACACGAACCACCCGGTATACTTCATAACGCCGCATGCACCCTGCGAGGTGCAGATATATATAAGAGCAAAAAAGGACGATTGCGAACGTCGCCACACCCTCTCAACCGTAACATTTTGGATAACTTTAGCGGAGCCACAGGCATGGTTGTTTTCCACACCGTACAAACAGAGTATAACTATTCAATGCAACAATCAAGGAGAACATAAAATCGACATTAATCGAACGGTAAGAATCAAATTAACTGACAATTGCAAGCTAACCACGACAGACTTGACTCTACGAACGAAAAAACGAGACCACACGACGCACGTGCAAATGCACCTACCACAATTCAACTTAACCTTCAAACAAGTAACTACAGATACCAAAATCAACAACGAAATAGCGACAGAATTAAAAATAGAACCGGTAATCAAAAACCCCGGGGAACTAACAAAATTAAGCCTAAACCTAAACGAGATAAATCAAGAAGTAGAAAACAGCCAAGCCGGTTTCTTATCAAATAAATACATAATGTACCCCGTAGGATATAATAATATAATGTACCCCGTTATAATAATAACAGGGATCATAGTCGCGATAACATGGATAGCGAAAAGGAAAACGAACAAGAGTATGCGACGCAACTTCCTCACACAACGAAAATCATAACAAGATAATAATAATAACGAAAAAAAAAAAAATTCTTTATGTCAATAAATGCGAAAAACTTCAATTTGAAATCTCAGTTTTTCTTTTCCCCAGGGGGAAGGGATGTTGTGAGGCGGAAGTCGCCGTGCCCGAATTGCGACACAAAGCTGTCAGCGCACATCCCGAATATTGCCAAACTCACCTGAGGTAGCATTCCGGGTGTCGCAAGCGGCTTCCAGGTCGCTCACCCGGAAGCAAAAGCGCTGACAGCTAAGTCAGCATCGCGGAAGTAATACGCGAAGAGATAAAAAGCCCGCCCCTTCAAGAAGCGGCGGGCAGTCTAGAACGTAAGGCTAATCGCGCACGACCAACGTAAATTATCCTATTGTGAACGCCCGCGAGTCAGGGCAACGAAATTAACGACACTAGTGTATCAAGTTAAAAAGGTCTTTATTAAAATATCGTTGGACAAAAACTCTGGCAACGTTATTCTTCCTTCCTCCCGGCGGATCCAAAGAACTTAGTGCCGACCCCTCGAACCAGAGGCACGGCACAACATAGTGATAATATAAATTCACCACGAAACAGAAAGATTTTCAAGCAATTGGGCCATCCATCATGCGAGATGGATGGCCAAAGCGATTTATTGCTTGAAAATCTTTCTGTTTCGTGGTAAATTTATATTATCACTACAAAAAGAAAATGCGATCTGTGATATTTGTATCTTTCTTATCAATGTGTATGTCGAAGCATGGTTTTGTGCAATCAAAGCACCGTATCTGAATTTCAGGGTTCTTTCGAAACTTTTTGAATATCAAGCTGTTGATCGTGGTATCTCTCGTGTTGCTTTACAAAAACTAAGCAATCATATATGGTGTTTAAGCCCTGAA
The DNA here is from genome assembly GCF_003070985.1 of Temnothorax curvispinosus. NCBI lineage: Eukaryota > Metazoa > Arthropoda > Insecta > Hymenoptera > Formicidae > Temnothorax > Temnothorax curvispinosus. Next base: position 3,751 of record NW_020223680.1, on the reverse strand, counting down.
GTTGTCGCATTAGCTTTCTTTGATACAAGTTTATCATTTGAATCAAAAATAAAAATGGTCAATGCTTTGAATCGCGAAACAGAATCATCAAATAAAAATAAGAAGCAAATAAAAGTACAAATTGATAAAATCTCAGAAATTGTTAACAACGGAATTGAACAATTTGTTTCCACCGAAACTAGAAGATGTTTCAAAAGATTTGACTTGAATGATGAATTCCTTAAGACAGAATCGTTGATGTGGCATAAAAATGAAAGTTTTGTAAAAGGTCTGGAATTAGTAAATAAATTGAGAGTTGTAAATGATTCGGCTGAGAGAGAGGTCAAGCTTATGGAAGATTATAATAAATTATTTACGAAAAATGAGCAACAAAAACAGTATGTGCTTCAGATTGTAAGTGATTATTGTCGAAAGTTTCCAGGTTATAAAAAAGAGACTTTATCTCAACCGCTCAGCGTCAAGATTTGTAGTAAAAAAAAAGTGATTTTCACGTTTTTCTCGGAAATAGTTAGTCGTACGAGAAAAAGTGGTAGATGATAATATGTGCATTTTTAATAGATCTACAACTTTTGTATAACACTTTTTTGCATATAATTAATACTTCGCAAGATAAACAAAAAAATGAACGCGTGGCCGCCACGCGCGTTAGAAGTGAAACTTCTGAAGGCAAGACTTTGCCATAACTTTTCTGAAATTAATACAAAAACAATGCAACGGAATTAGTCACTCCAAGCCGCCCGCAACTCGAAAATATAGTGTTACACGCAGTTCTCACTATATCCGTCTCGCCAGTGCCATACGCCTGATCGAATTTTCGTGACGCGTTTTCGAGTCGCAAAATCGAATTTACTTACCAATCCAAAAGGAGTTTCACTTTGTACGCCTGTTGGTCGAATTTTTGTGACACTATTTCATGACGTTTTTTCGTGTCGCACAATCGAACTTACTACCGTACCAAAGAAGTTTCATTTCGTACGCCTATTGATCGAATTTTCGTTACACTTTTCGTGTCGCATAATCAAACTTATTACCGTGCCAGAAGAAGAACCGTCTCGCCAACGCCGTACACCTATTGGTCAAATTTTCGTTACACTTTTCGTGTCGCACAATCCAACTTACTACCGTACCAAAGAAGTTTCATTTCGTACGCCTATTGGTCGAATTTTCGTTACACTTTCCGTGTCGCACAATCAAACTTACTACCGTACTAAAGAAATTTAATTTCGTACGCCTATTGGTCGAATTTTCGTTACATTTTTCGTGTCTCATAACCGAACTTACTACCGTGCCAGAAAAAGAACAGTCTCGCCAACGCCATACGCCTATTGGTCAAATTTTTGTTACATTTTTTGTGTCGCACAATCAAACTTACTACCGTACCAAAGAAGTTTCATTTCGTACGCCTATTGGTCGAATTTTCGTTACACTTTCCGTGTCGCATAATTGAACTTACTACCGTACTAAAGAAGCTGAATTTCGTACGCCTATTGGTCGAATTTTCGTTACACTTTTCGTGTCGCATAATCGAACTTACTACTGTGCCAGAAGAAGAACCGTCTCGCCAACGCCGTAAGCCTATTGGTCAAATTTTCGTTACACTTTTCGTGTAGCACAATCGAACTTACTACCGTACCAAAGAAGTTTCATTTCGTACGCCTATTGGTCGATTTTTTGTTACACTTTTCGTGTCGCATAATCGAACTTACTACCGTGCCAGAAGAAGAATCGTCTCGCCAACGCCCCACGCCTATTGGTCAAATTTTCGTTACACTTTTTGTGTCGCACAATCGAACTTACTACCGTACCAAAGAAGTTTCACTTTCGTTACACTTTTTTGTGTCGCGAATCGAACTCACTACCGTGCCTAAAGTAGTTTCACTTCAATAAAATTGATTTTTTCTGTGATTTTATGATTTTTTAGGTTCTGAGGGCAGTGGGGGCACCCTTTCCCTTTATCCGATTAAACTGAAATTTTACACAGATTATTTTTTCATAAAATGGAAACAAACTGAGAGGTAACGCGAAGAAAATTCAAACCTTGAAAAATAAGAGCCACCCTATTGTACATTGCTTTCTCATAGTTTTTAAGTATGCAAGTAGAAACTTGTTTAAGTGTGCAAGCAGAAACCTGTACATTGCTTTTTCTATGAGGAAACCAAATTAATAAATATCTACTAATAATTATGCATAAAAAAACAGGTTTTTTCATAGAGGAATCAATGTACAGGTTTCTACTTGCACACTTAAAAACTATAACAAAGCAATGTGCAAGTTTCTACTTACTCACTTAAACAAGTTTCTACTTGCCCACTTAAAAACTATGAGAAAGCAATGTACAAGTTTCCACTTGCACACTTAAAAACTATGAGAAAGCAGTACAAGTTTCCACTTGCACACTTAAAAACTATGAGGAAGCAATGTACAAGTTTCTACTTGTATATTTAAAAACTATGAGGAAGCAATGTGCAAGTTTCTATTTTGCAATATTACAGAAACTTACAAATATTGTAAATACTTTTCTGAAAGATTTCAGAAATATTTCAGATGTACAGTTACATATAAAATGTTAATGAAATATTTCTGAACCATTTTCGAACATTTCAATATTTCAGCAACATAACATATGCCGAGTGAGTATATATATATATATATATATATATATATATACACAAAATGAAATAGATCAGCATTAGGGACAACATATAGGAAAAATATCGTGCAAACGGAATTAAAATTCAAGGACTAGAAAACAAGATTTTCTCTAATAAAATTTTATTAATGCAGAGAAACATGCAGGTTGATAGGATGAGCACTATTGCGTGTAGCGAGAGACGGCGCAGCAATCGGACGAGGACAGATATGTCGTAGAGATATCTCGTTAGACAAAGACAGATACAGACCGTAACATAGAAAACGGGATTAGAAATGTCGGAATATTTTTAATTCCGCTTAGACGAGGGCGTTTTCCCGTCGAAGTTCGGCCTTTGCTATAGGATCCCCTATATGTCACTTTTAAGGTGTAGCTAAGTGTTCCTAAGATATTGAGGGGTTCCATATTATCGGTAAAGTTCCATATTATCACTTTCTCTTCTATATTAATTATAGAGGAAAGTGCTGTACCTTGAGTACAGCTGTACGTTGGAACACTCTATCATAATCGAATGGCGTTCGCATCTGGCGACAGCCAACTTGTGGTGCCAATTGTTATTTGATAATCTTTTTAAATCTGTAGTTTTGTATTGTTGTGATTATTTACACGTAAGTTATGTTGACTTTTGTGACGTATTTTGTGACGTTTAAAGTAAAGGGCCTAGCGGAGTAAGCATGTGAAATCGGCCCTTGATCATACAGAACTGACATTAATGTCACAAGTTAGCACCAATTTGATAAAACTTTTCACCAAATATTATTTTAAAAAATTCATTTTTTAAGAAGTTATGCAGGGAGAAAGTAAAATAAAGAAATGTATTTTTCTCGAAAACCACTTGACCGATCTTGATGAAAAAAATATATGTTATGTAGACTAATAAAACTAATTAACAAAAAAATGTCCAAAATGTTTGCCAAAAAAAAAGACCAAAAAAAATATTTGAATTTTTTAATATTTTTTTTTAGGGTGATATTTTCGAGGTATTTCTTTGAAATTTTTACGAAAATTTCTCTTAAAGTGTCCACTACAACATATATTTTTTTCAATCTTTTTTAAATGGTGGAACATAGTTAAAAATACGAAAATCGTAAGCGTCGCGTC
>NW_020223679.1:21291-23478 GCF_003070985.1 Temnothorax curvispinosus | reverse complement strand
CGACCGTAAGCGTGACTATCTTTTCGGTGGTGATTTCGACGTGTAGGCGAAAACGGCAGAGATTGAAAAAACGCATAATGTGTATATGTAGAATAAAATGCTAACTGCGTGTTTACAATGCCGGACATACATACGTTAGTAATGTCATCGCCAGACGCCGCGCGTGAACTTTATTCCGCGCAATATCATTTTATCGTTTTGCACCGGTAACAGCAGAAAATTTTCTGCAATTACGGCGGGAGCTCGTGGCACATACTTTCCTCGCAAGCGCGGAGATAAAATCCGCGACCGGCGCGGCCCGGCCGCGGCCGGCCGGCCAGCCGGCCGCGCCCCGTGTTCATATAAAGCATATTTAAACGGCGCTCCAAATTTGCGTTGTATGCGAGGAAATAAATTTACGAGCCACTTGAATAGAAATATACGCCGCATTTAAATTTATCGTGTTGTTTATTGTGCTATTTTACGGCCGGACGGGGATACTTATACACGTGTAAATTGATCGACACGCCGTGTAATCCCGCCGCGGCTTACGAGCACATCATTTCGGCAGCTATTTATCGATTAACGGTCATAATATTAAGGCATCACAGACAATCACAAATATTGTTAAATCGCAAAGTGTACTGTACTCTCTAAAAGTCAAAGAATGAAAGATCACTTAAAACAAATGTAATGTAAGTGTAACGAAAAGTGAAAATTGAGCCTGTGCACTTCGAGTGATTTGTCAATCTAAGAAAGTGTTATAAGTTGGAGTGAAATCGCACTCCATTTGACTGAAAGGACACTCTTTTCGAGTGCAGTAGATTATGTCATTCAACATTTTTGAATGGAAAATTTCATTCTAGGTATTAGAGTCATTTATCAGTCAAATTTTAGTAAATCATGATTCACTATATAATTTTAAAAGTGAAATTGTATCACTCCGGTTGAGTAGTCGCTCTAAAAATTTGAGTGAACAAATTCACTCTTAGCTTATGAGTGTCCGCAATTTGAGTCTCAAATTAGAGTGACAAGCTCTTGAAGTGACTATCGCAATCACTCTAACATATTAATGGCAAAACCACTCTATGAAATTTAGAGAGTAGGCAAGAGAAATTGCAACTAGCGGTTATTATCGAGTGAAATTTTCGAGTATTTGAAATGTTCAAGACGTTCGCTTAAATCATAACAAAGTCGAGGAAGTTCTTTACAAGTCCATCAAGAGAAAACGAACAAAGTTGCCCAATTAAATCCACCGCGATGATTCAATAAATTTAATAAACGAGGTCATATAGAGAAGTATAGTGAGTTAACACAGTTAACATGGAATCGTGACGGTTTCTACTGCCAGTTTTAGTATCGGGGGCCAATTTAATACTAGCTACAGTGTTTGCCGATTGACAGCTCGCGGGGGAATAGGGTTCTTGTTCTACTTTTCATCTGGCTCCGATCGATCGTGCCGGTATTAAGTGCGTATTACGAGGTGATTAATTTGACACTTGTGCCGCGTCCCTGCGCCACCCCCTCCCCCGCTCGTCACCCCATTCGGCACGTAACGCCCGGGTGGAACGTGCTCCTGGACTAACAATTTTCTACATTTAAATCAATAGTCTGAAACATTGAGAGCTGACAATTCTCCCTCCCCCCCCCCCCCCCAGTTTTGTTCGTTCGTCGCGATGATTAGAAAACCGCGGGGGGATTATTGCGGAGTTAAATTACGGATGAGGTTCTTTCGGGATAACGCGAGAAAACTTGGAAACGCGATCCCGACGCGTGTTAATTTAAGCGAAACTTCATGAAATGCGATATATCGCTAAATACAAATCGCTGGAATACATTGAAGGAAGCCGCAAAACTCCGGCTGCTGATTCAAAACGTTGTATATCAGCAAAACACGCAATCATTTAATTTTGCATTTAAACACCGGTGCTTTAATAAATAGCGAGCAAAAACATATCGCATAGACAGACTCATAATGCTAATGAAATATTGTGCGAAAGCACAGGTTGTTCGATAATAAACACATTTGGCGAACGGGACAAAATACTTCTTGTTGCATGAATACCGAAATATCTTTTCTCCGTCAAAATTTAATTGGACACTATTCTCGCCTTGTGACTCTTAAAATTTTACAATATTATTTTTCTTGCAACTATTTATATCTAAAGTAAATATTCTGTATTAAAACAGTTACTGTATTAAGACAAC
>NW_020223679.1:3498-21281 GCF_003070985.1 Temnothorax curvispinosus | reverse complement strand
CTGTGAAAAAGAAAGAAATTGAATTGCAAATATACGTAATTAGATGTCCACGTCATAGAACTACGCAGAATATGTTATTATATACATAAATGTGTTTTTCCCTCTATACGGATCCGTTCCTCGTGTTACGAAAATTCGTCTCCTATCCGTCCACGAAATTAAAGTAATGTTCTAATTAACGCAGGTTGCTCGTTATTTCTTCGAGTGCCGCGAGTGAACCTCTCTCTCTCTCTCTCTCTCTCTCTCTCTCTCTCTCTCTCTCTTTCTCTCTCTCTCTCGCGGGGTGGATATTGTCCAATTAAAGCGTCGCTCGTAATCGGGGACGAGGGAAAGAGCGAGAGAGAGAGAGACAGAGAGAGAGAGAAAGAAAAGTCGGTAAAACGGCGACATTGCCGAGTGTATATCGAGAAGTCAGTCACCACGAGCCACCATAAAAGTTTGAGTGCGTCCCTTAATGCGGTATTCGCATAAGAGTACCGGTAGAAGAGGAGAGGGCGGCTGCCTCGGCGAGGGTCGACTTGAGAAAAAAGTCATAACTGCCTTGGTTCACGGCAGCGCCCGTTCCGCTCACTACTTCCTCTTCCAGCTTCTTTCCAGCTTCTCTCTCTCCCTTTTTCTAACTCGCGCTCCGCTCTTTCTTCGCGTGTGCCGGGTTAGATTTTTCCAAAGCCCTCTGTCATCGTTGAGTTTTTCGGACTTTTCTGCAATGCTCCGTTAAGTAAGGTATTCTCTTTCTCTTTCTCTCCTGCCGCTTTCTTTTAAATTTATTGCCCATCCGCACTTATATAAATCGCCTGCTTATGAGATTCAGAATCAGCCAATTCGCTCGCAAAATGTTACCATCGATATACTCGTGGCGATCGATACGTTCGATGGTCTATTTTAATTTTGAGAAGGTTCTCATATATTTACTTTAAATTAAATATCATACATTTTAATACTCCCGCTGCAATCCTATTAAAAAGCATAATAATGTAAACGATTTGCTATGCTCTCTCTTTAATAAAGCGGTGCTATATTCCGATTTTATATTTTTATTCTAGTCACATGTAAAGTAAAGGCAAAGTTAAAATAATAACGCAGTTATTGCAATTTGAGAATTATGTAAAAAAGCATTTTATATAAAATTTCGGGCGACGTTCCGAAATGAAACTTTATCTTTCGCCAAACTCTTCGCAGTCTCATAAACGAGATTCTCTTATGAAAAAAAAGAATCCACTATTTTACGAAATTATTTGGAGAAAACTTTACGAGGACCCTTTACAGCGACGTGGCTCGATCGATTCCGAGACCCAAAGTTTCATTGCGAAAGTCTGATCGCGTAAAAGCTCTTTTATGAGCAGTTTAATACTTGGAAGCTACTAAAGGCGCATCCGCGCCTTTTCCTTTTCTTTGCTTTACGGATATGTAGGCAAACTGCAACATATCAAACCTTTATACATGATTCGTATTACATCATTAAAGCTTATTAAAGTAGTTTGGTTCGTGTAGAATTCTAGCTATTCGCGCAATAAAGCAGTAAAATGGATAATACGTATAACGGGCTGTCTCTCACAGTGTCCAGCGTCTTTAATCCATTGCAATTTCCGATAATCAGCAATTACAATAGCGATATAGCTCGCGCACAATCATAGCGATTATAATTAAATCCAGGTCATGTTGTTCACCGCGTGGATCGTCATTTAGTCACTTTAGGAGATTAATCGAGCGGCTGTTTTGTCCTCTAAATTGTATTCGTATGGGAATACATCATCAGGATGGAACAGATAAACGAATAAGTAACGTGTTCAACTCGAGTGACCGGTAAACAGGAACTCGCAAGTTCCCTTATCGGGAATCCAGCACGCGGCCTAAAGATTTAAGCCACTTCGGTAGTTTCTTGGCCGGCGACATCCTCAAATTATACGGCGAACGATAAAACGAATCCTCCGCGAACTTCCCTTGAGTCGGGTCTTACGACAGAAGCCTCGGGGTTCCGGGGACTACTGCTCCTCGTTTAAATATCGCTCTAATCTCGTTGGCCGGGAACCACCACGTCCTCCCCCCCTCTCTCTCTCTCTCTTTCTCTCTCTCTCTTTCTAGCTCTTCTCGCTCCTATACATACCTTTCCCTCCTCTCCCCGTTTTCGTGCTTTAATTCTCTCCGTGAGCGTAAACTTCGGGGCCCGGATGACAAATCGCCGCGGTCGCGAATTATCCGCGAACGAAAAACTAATTAAGCGCCCGAAATACCGCGCCGGGGCGTCGCACTAGACCCGGATCGAGCGGATTCCCTTCCGTCGCCCTCCGTGCCGAATATTTTCCGAGGCCGCGGATATCCCCGTCCGTCTCCGCGACTGCTTGTTCGTGCCCCAAGTATACGCGCTAAGTAGAAGGATCACCGACGCTGACTACTGGGACAAAAACCGAGATCGCTGGTGTTCACCTTCTCTCTCTCTCTCTCCCTCTCTCCCTCCCTCCCTCCCTCCCTCCCTCCCTTCCTCCCTCTTTCTTTCTCCATTCCACCTATCTAAATAGTTGTCGGAGTCCATAAATCCGACTGCTTAAAGCTGACTTGTGCTTGCTCGCTTAACCCCTTTTATGCGCGACGTATATCTCGGCAGGATATGTCGCACGAAGATTCAAAGTCTCTATCGTGCACGTCATGATAACAGGGGAGGAAAGAGGGAGAAACATCCGTTCAGGCGGTATTCTGAAAATTCCCGTCCGCCAAGTTTTAATACCTTAAATCTGTGCTCTTGATTATATCGAATCTGGCTTCAGTTCAATAGTGCTATTCTAATAAGTGATTTCCGATCGGCGCTCCGGACCATTCAATCAGTCAGCTGTAATATCGAATTATGCTTCTTCTTAAATGATATCTCGACTAAAAATCTGACCTAAATATTCTGCCAAATATAATACGTTCCTTTCGTAGTGAGTTTTTCTCTTTTAAACGCCTTTATTTTTAAATGCAGTGTGGAAGAAACGGTTTTGCTATATTCTAATGTTTTTAATTTAAAATATAAGACAAAACAAAGGAAAGAATAAAATTTTATATTATTTAAAACAAGTGTTTCAAATATTTTTAATCAATGTATAAAGGAGAATGAATTTGAAGCCCTTAGATTTTTGGAATCAAATGAGCGTCATTTCGTAATTCTTTATCTTTTGTTTTTTCTAAAGCTTATATGTAAGCATCAGCTAGTATTTATACAATGATAAATATTAAATAACTTGTAGCGATGATCGCGCTATACGGTATATTGCAAGATTGCTTAATTCCTCAAAAGTGAATGAGATTGGGATGCGAGAGAAGTTTTCGCGTAAAGCTTTTCCATAACAGGAAACTTTGTCTTTCGCTTCTTCCGCGATCCACATTTTCTTGTTTCACTTCTTTAGCAACTTAATTCTCTCTTTATGGATCATGCTCCGCGAGCATATGCTTATCGCGAAGATTAAAAACTGCAAATTGTATGGCTGTCTGCCATTATTTCATAGCGTGCTCAGAAACATGGGCTATTGCATAGGGACATTGCATAGGGTAATGTTGCGATACTAGATACCTCGGAAGAGATATCTACTCGGAGAGTCCTTAGTTGAAGCGGAGAGTCCACCGCGCACACCTTACTCTAAGTACATTCTAAGACGGACTTACCTCATTAAAGATTAAGCTTAAGTCCTTCCGACGAAGTGTCACATTGTCTCGTCCTTATCGCAACAATTGACTTTGGCGCATATCGTGTTGGCCGTGCGCGTCCGCCGTAAGTCGCTGCAAAAAATGTTTTACGACGGCTTCCGAACTGTATTTCGAGAGCAGCTCTCTCTCTTTCTCTCGCTAGGCCACTTGCATAAACTCCGATTGGATATTTACCGTTTTTCCTGGTCACCTAACGTTGATCTAACATTAATTCTGAACGTAGAATAATGCTTTAATTTGTTGCAAATATTTTTTGTTTGTTACAAAAATCGAGTTTTTCATTGCAAGCTTTTATTCGAGATTTTTGCCTTTCTTGCACATTCTTTCTTCACTCATCCCTAATGTAAAAATAAAAAAAAAAACTCAAGTTAGTGGTTTATTGCATTATCTCAGGGAACACGAATCTCTAGAGAAGCCCAACGAAAATGAGTTCTTGCAAAATGCATCACGTCAAAAGGAAACGGGCCGCACGCGTACTGACTTTGTGATGAAAGAAGAAGGGAAATGAAAGAGAGAGAGAGAGAGAGAGAGAGAGAGAGAGAGAGAGAGAGAGAGAAAGCTGAATTTTCTTCTTTCCACGCCACTAATAGAAGTGTCACGAACAGAGCCAGGTCTTATAATCCGTTCGTGCTAATTTCAAACCGCATCGGGAATACTCCCGGGAACACGAAGAGCGATCGGACCACAGTTTTCCCAGATTTGTCGTCTCCCGGAAGCTTTAAACTTTTCCAAACCGCTCGTGGAACTCACGGCATGGAATTCCTAAAAGTACGGATTAGGACGTCTCGACTTTTGCCTCGACGTGTCATCAACGCGCGATTAGTAAAATATCTTATTTTTATCTACTCGTCTTATTCTTTATTATCGTACATGTCTGTAATTATTTTTAATATACCTACACTATTGAAAAAATTTACGCGAATTGATTTTTCGTCTATTAGATAAATATTTTAAGATATATATTAATGGTCAGAAAAGTTATTTGGAGATTTTGCAGAATTGAAGCAGATTCCTTTATCAAAATATTCATCAAGTATTCGCCAATTGCCGATTGATAACGTATACAAATTACATCGTCAAAAAGTGCTTTTAAATTTATAAAACTGTATATTACGCACGTACACAATCTTGTATCATGATCTGAAGAGCTTTCCCTGTTTCTCGGTAACATTACGAGCCCTTAAAGCGATTAAGGACGGTCCGTTAAACGCACTACGATAGAAGGGCTCCGTCGGCCAGAGATAATTAAAAAGGTAATGAGTAAGCGGATATCTGGCTCGTAGCGGAAAGGAGAACGGTACGCCTTAAACACGGTTCGACAGGCGACCGATAAAATAATGACGCAGACGAAAAATCAATCTTCCTCGCGGATAGAGTTTCCTCGATATTAAAGGAAGCTCGAACCATCGGTGTTAACTTGTATCAGGAGTGCAACGACATTAATAACAACAGAAGCGCAATGAAACGTACGAAGGATTTAAAAGTGGAGCTCTGAAACATTTCAGTAATCTGTTAGCTCGTCTATTGCATATTTCATTATTTTATTTAGTACTAATATTTTTGCTATTGTTATGTGTCTTTAAAATAAAATATAACAAAGCAAATGGAGAAGTGCAACTATACGTTATTAAAAATAAATGTTTCAAAAATTTTTTAAGAGTATATAAAGGAGAATGTGAATTTTTTTTTCATTTTACGTCCTCAGATTTTTCAAATATAATGAAAATTATTGTGTAATTCTTTGTTTTATCTTTTCTAAACTTGAAGTTTGCACATAACACCTATGCAATGACAATCATTAGGTACTTTGCCGCGAAATATAGCTCGCTATACGTACAGTACATTACAAAAACTTAATTCCTCAAACGTGAAACGAGATTAAGGTATCACTGAAGTCTTCGCACAAAGCTTTTTTGTAATAAGAAACTTCGTCTTTCACTTTTTCCGCGATCCGCATTTTCCTTGTTTTTTCTTCTTTGGTAACTTCTCCTTGCGGATCATGTCCTGCATGCCGGCCGTGAAGATTAAAAACTGACAACTCTTGTCGAATCAGCATGATGGTGTTCCGATAAACGTTCTTTTAAGAGTTGTCGGAACTTTGTTAATAAAACATTTCTCTCTGTTCATCTAACAGTAAAATGATTTAAAACGTTTCCTTAGCACAAGGGAGAGAAAACAATACGAAAATTTGGATACATTATTATTAGACAAAATAAACAGCAAAAGTAAAGCAAAAAATTAAACATTCAAACTAATGTAGAAAGTGAAGAGGTTACAAATATTTGTAACTTTGCAAAAAATAGTCATACAGAGTTTATTTTCAGAAAAGCATTTAAAAATCTAGATATTCGGTAAATATTTCCTTTTACACAGCCAGCCCCGATGACCTTGACATATGTTGTCGAGGACATAACTCTGAGTAACTTTTCCTTATAACTTAATCGTCGCTCATTGCTTATTCAAAAGTTATGAACAAAAAAGTTTTAAAAATATACGAATTTGTGTCAATTAAAAGAAGTAATTTGCTGTTATGTATGCTGTGTGTAGACAATTACATGTAAGCGGGGGAGGGGCGGTAGTCCCTGCCCCACTCACATGTGTACTGTCTATATACACATATAGGGCAACTCCGGTATATACGCCGCAGCCGCAGCTAAGAGAAACTTAATTTATCGAGTACTATTTACTATGTTTAAGGCAAATAAATTATACCAATACAAACTTTATACTGTTTACTACTATAAAAAAAATAGAAATATGTAATATTCATTCTTTGTATTTAATAAAAAAAACTTTTAGAAACAATTAGCAAATGTATTATGACCGACCCAACTGGCAAATTTTATTGTTCAAAAAACGCTACGTTTTGACCGCAGATTTCAGTCCTTTTCAAGCGTATAGAAACTCACAAATATTAGTCAGTCAGACATAATGCTTAAAGTTTGGCGTTTTTTGAACAATAAAATTTGCCAGTTGGGTTGATCAACATTTGCTAATTGTTAATTATTCACTGGCGATTCAAGTTTTCCATTTTTGTTTTTTACTTTTAGAAACCCTTGCATTCTTGCCATATATCCCAGTGGATATATGTAGAAGTGGGTTTACACTTATGTATCATGGTTATATGACATTCATGGATTGAATATGCGCCTTATAAAAAATTAAAAATAATATTTATAAATAAGACAATAAAATGTCATAATAAGTTATAAAATGTGTGTAAAAAGTTTATTAAGGTGTAAGAATAATAAACAAATTATAAAACTGAAAATTTATTTTTAAGAAAATAAACAAACGATAGATGCATTAAATGCTATTGTTATATGATCCAGAAAAAAGAAGGAAAAAGAATACATAGAAAATTTCGATTTTTACATAGTGTTTGTATGTACTATGCTAAAAATGCCATATATCCCAAAACAGGTGGGATATACAAGATATCAAACTAAACAAAGAATACAAGAGCTATGCACTTGTATTTTGCTGTATTCCATCCTTTACTATCCCTTTACACTTATGTATCATGAAATAACCATTAAACCTTTTACATTCCATATAGTAATCATTTTACGTAGTCGTAATATATGTATATGATCGCGCTACTCACTACATTGAAAAATCGATTTAACTCACCATAGTTTCGTTAATATTAACAATAAAGAACTGAAATTAAAACACAATACTAATACGGCATAAAGGCACATAACAGTGATTGCGAGCCAGTATTTTTATTCCTTCTATTTTTTCTGACTTTTGCGGCGTAAATCCCCGCGCGGCGTAAATCCCGGAGTTACCCTATTAGCAAATTACTTCCTTTAGCACTGACACAAACTTGTAAATTTCTCACACTTTTTTTGTTTATAACTTTTAAATAAGCAATGAGCGACGATTAAGTTATAAGGAAAAGTTACTCAGGATCATGTCCTTGACAACATGTGTCAAGGTCAAGGTCATCGGAGCTAGCTGTGTAAAAGAAAATATTTACCCAAACATTTATACATATAATGTTAAATATAAATAAAAAGAATATTTTTTTTAACAAAATTACATTATTTTTATGTTGATCTTATGATTAAATATAAAATGTGTTATTTTAACATTTGATTTACTTAAATGTGAATTTAACATAAATCAGATAACATAATCAAAATTAGTTAAATTAACACATAAGTATATGTTACATTTTTAATACAAAAATTTTAACAAGTACTTTCTTTAACAACAATACACAAATTTACAATGGTTGCTCAAATCAATATGTTAAGAATTAGTTCAAATTTATGGAGGATATTTGTCTACGGGAATCTGTCCTAGTATGTTAAATTTATTGTCAAAATGCTTCTTTCTATGTATACTTACGATGCCAATGAACGTAATGGGTAATCAATTTTTGGAGAACACCGTTAACGAAAACAAATCGCATCTGGGGAGAGAATGAGGTGATGATCGCGGGATTAAATAATTGCGGCGCTGTTATCGCATAGTTATATATGGCCTAGTTATAGATTGTCTGTGATCTGGTGGCGCTACGATCTCATTCCGATATGCGGTAGTTTAAGCATCGCGTCGCATCGCGTCATCGTCACTCGCGAATTCTTCAACCGCGATAATCCTGCTAAAATTTTTGATCTCAGGGAATCTATCTCGCCACCAGTGTCTGCCACGGTAACCCCCACGGTTACCCCCCGCCCCTTCTCTCTCTTTCTCACCCGTGACTATCTAGACAACGGTTATGACCGAACACTCGTCCGACGCATCTTTTCTTTGTAAAAATGGCGCCTGATCTAGGATCGATTTGACCATAATTAAGTCAAAATGGTCAATCCAAACTCGGAAGAGTGTAATCTAAACTCGGGAAAGTGTAATTGTGTGTGTATGTAACGTGTACCTGTATGTGAGTGACATCCCTCCGCGATGTTGTAAACTCGGGTCGATCCATAGGTGCATTAGGCCCAAGAAATCGTGTGAATCGCTTTTTCATGTGGGAATCGTCTGATGCAAAAAGGGCCATTGTAATAAATGTTTCGCATGATGTACGTAGTTCAGACATTGTTTATAAGTAATGTCCTCAATATCGTTACTTTTCATTGCGTCAAGTACAAGTTTTCGAAAATTTCAGGACAGTCGTTACAATTTCCAAGAAATAGTTATTTGTGCAACCCGCACGTGTTACACACCCTATTTTATATTATACAAAGTGCGTGGAAAGTGACCCATTATTGCGCGCGCGTCATCTGTGCGACGGATGGCCAATTCCACACACGAGTCGAAACAGTGCGGTAATGTTACATTACCGCACTGTTTCGACTCGTGTATGGAATTGGCTATTTGTCGCACAGATGGCGCGCGCGTAATGGGCCATTTAGGGTGCTGTCACATGGCAGTCAGAAATTCGGAAAACGGAATCTTGGAAAAGTAACGGAGAAAGGGTCAACCAATCAGAGTCAGCTCGATTGGTGCGATTTTTCAAGGGCCGGGCTCCCCATGGAACGACTTTTACGGAAAATTAAATGGCATTCTAACCTTAACATATTTTTAAATTAAAAAAATTTCTATATAATTTTAGAGTATAATAAAAAATACGTCAAAGCTTTATTTTTTAATAGACTCTGCTACTACGGTAAGTATTTTTTTTTCTTCTAAAACAATAAAAATAATTTTTTCAATTTTTACTTATTCCGGAAATATCAGTCCATGGGGAGCCCAGTCACAAAAATTTCGGACTGACAAGTCCGCAATTTTTGCATGTCTGACAGTATGTACATTAACTATTTATGTATTAAAAATTTGTGTATTTATATTATTTTGTAGAGATAGAGATCATGAAATGGAAAAAAATTAAAATACTTTTAACGAAAGAAGTTATTAAATGCATTTAATAACTTCTGACCCCCTCTCCGTTACTTTTCCGAGATTCCGTTTTCCGAATTTCTGACTGCCATGTGACAGCACCCTTAGAGTTCCTCTAGTAAGAGTTAGGACACCGTCCGCCATTAATGGAGAATTATGCAAACGATCGAGAGAGACAGCCTGAGACAGCCTCCTCACTCGTACTTTTCATAGGTCTTTGTCTCACTCCCACTAACGTCTTCCTCATTAAAGGCAGAACCAATCAGGAGTCAGACCGGGGTGTACTTTTCATGGGTCTTTGTCTCACTCCCACTTATAGCTTTGTCTCACTCCCACTAACGTCTTCCCCATTAAAGGCAGAACCAATCAGGAGTCAGACCGGGGTGTCCTAACTCTTACTAGAGGAACTCTAAAGCCACTTTCCACGCACGTGTGATATAAAAACATTTTTCAGAAGACTTTTTGCAAATCATCAAATTTTGGCAGTCGTTCTAAAGAATGTTCCAACTGACTTGTCAGTCTTTTTAACCCTTAACTACACTAGCGGGGTACAAACGTACCTCACTGTACACAATTACGCAAATATTTCTTGCGTGGCACAAGTGTGTATTCTCAGTGCCGATCCGCATCTCACACCAGAAGAACGCCGCGTTAAAATTTGGGGTACAAAACTACTCCGCGTATGCAGTAGTAGTGTAGGCCAGGTACCAACGACATTTCTTATCAACTAAACAATTTAATCGAGGACTATATATATTATTACAGAATAAATGTATTCAGTTTTAACGAGCTTCTCGTGTTAATTGGCCTATGTATTATTAGAAAGTATGATATGATTTTTATCAATAATATGCGCGGCTTCATACTCTGGCGTGGTAACATGGTCGATGATAGATAGTCGATCGATACTTTCATCAAAAAGTCATCCAACTGTCGTTTGACTTTTTAGTCGAGTCGATATCAAGCCGACAAGTATGCGCGCTCTCATAATAACTGTAAACTTTTTAATGATCGACTAAACTATCAATCGACAAAAAGTCCATAGTCTGCGCCTAGCCTAAGGTTACTACACTGAAAAAAAAATTTGTTAATCCGAAAAAAATATTTAGAGTCCGATACGTTCAATTGAACATGTTAGTTAGTTAACTAAACATTCCGGAAAAAAAAGATTATATATAATTATATATAAATATATATAAATGTAATTATATATATATATATATATATATATATATATATATATATATATATATACATATATATAAAGGAAGATGTCCTGACTGACTCACTCACTCACTCACTCATCAACGCCCAGCCCAAACCCCATATGGTGAACACCAGCGATCTCGGTTTTTGTCCCAGTAGTAAGCGTCGGTGATCCTTCTACTTGGCGCGTATACTTGGGGCACGAACAAGCAGTCGCGGAGACGGACGGGGATATCCGCGGCCGCGGAAAATATTCGGCACGGAGAGCGACGGAAGGGAATCCGCTCGATCCGGGTCTAGTGCGACGCCCCG
This sequence comes from Temnothorax curvispinosus, assembly GCF_003070985.1. Classification (NCBI taxonomy): domain Eukaryota; kingdom Metazoa; phylum Arthropoda; class Insecta; order Hymenoptera; family Formicidae; genus Temnothorax; species Temnothorax curvispinosus. The sequence continues at coordinate 10,235 of NW_020223679.1, read as the reverse complement.
GCGCGGTATTTCGGGCGCTTAATTAGTTTTTCGTTCGCGGATAATCCGCGACCGCGGCGATTTGTCATCCGGGCCCCGAAGTTTACGCTCACGGAGAGAATTAAAGCACGAAAACGGGGAGAGGAGGGAAGGGTATGTAGGAGCGAGAAGAGCTAGAAAAAGAGAGAGAGAGAGAGAGAGAGAGAGAGAGAGAGAGAGAGAGAGAGACTATTTGCGTGTCTTATTTAATCTTATTACATATGTCCTCCGGGGCGAAACCCGGGTAACCAGCATTATATATAATTATATATATAAATATATAATTATATATATATATATATATATATATAATTATATACATATAATGCAATTATATATGAATTTTGTCTCTATATGATCATATATAATTACACGTAGGGTTGTGTGGGGTGATGTGCAACGTTTCCGATTTCTGGTCTGCATGTCGACATTTGACAGAACCGCATACTGCCATCTATTTGTGTCAATAGTACCTTGTTTTAGATAAATAACTCGCGAGATGGCACGCACCCTGATTTGCTGTACGAAAAGCGAGTTAAATTTCTCGAGCTCAATGTAATTTTCGCTTTTCACATTCATAGTGATTTCGTGAATTGGTTTTAAGGTGCGAATTCATGGGACTTGTTTCAGCGTATCGCGAGATCACGTGATTTCGATCTGACGCTAGCGTCAAGCAAAGAAAGCTGGATTTTCTCAGCTTTAAGCGTCAAAGCCAAAGCAGCACAAAGACGCCGAAATTTTGACGCTGTTTTCCTTTTCATGAATTTCAATTGACGCCGGCGTCAATTGTGGTCATGCGACCTTCTTGCCGCTGAAAATGAGCGTCGAGCGTCAGCATAAAAAGGCACCTTTAGTCATCTTATAGGTAAATATTTTTATATTGTTAGTTTTTTAAGTACTTTTGATAATCCAAAGCGATTTTGTGATTTTCTTAAGTTGTGTTGGTGTCACGCCAGTCCGCGCAAAATAGCGTGTTTGGAGTGATGTGCAACACTCATTTTTCGCTAGTTTATCGCTATTTTACGATTGAACATGTGTATATGAAGTGTTTTAAAGCATTTTTCAATGTGTTTAGTTATTATGCCACGAAAGTATAAAAATAAGGGTATCGCTGTTCCGGTCAATTGCGAGCTAATTTGGGCAGCAATAAAATTGCTGAAAGGCGATCATTCGGTTGCGTTTTTCCTTTTATTATATTAATTTTTAAGCGATAAATAAATAAGAAATCAAATAAAAAATGAATTTTTTTTTGTGAAATTTTCATTTGTCAGAGGTCGATTACAATACAGTGAAATTTTTTGTTCACCAGATTTCGATTAATTTGTATTTAAGAAGCCCAAATTTAACATTTAAGTCGATTGATGTCGATATTCATGCATTTTTTACCTTAATTTTACCTGTGTCACCCCAAGAAAATTTGAAAATGCTAAAACAGACGTTTTTTTGAAAACTCGAAAAATTTTTAGGAAAAATTTAAAATTTTGAAAATCTAATCACGCAGAATTGTAGTATTTTCCTTCCTCTACATTATACAGCCATGATATATTCAAGAATTTAATTTTTGGATATGTTTTCCGAGCAATGAGTGAACGTGTTGCACATCACCCCACACAACCCTAATCATATATGAACATATATAATGAGATTATATATATGTAAATAGATATAATATTGTAATATACGACCATATATAGTCAACATATATTGAAAAAGAACTGTTAACTTCGATAATAAAGCATTGATAAATTAAGATTTATATTTTTTCAAAAACTATACAATCAAAAGTGAAATGATTTATCCCATATATTATAACTTTGGCACTGCTTGACGTGAGACATTTTTATACCACTGTCTGTCAAATTTTAAATACGAGAAACGAATTTTATCGAATGCCATTTATTGGATAATCCGAATTTAAAGTTTATATATGTATAATTATATATAATCATATATAATTTACATGGATAAATACTGGTTCTTATATACAATTTATATATAAATTATATAAACTTATATATAATATGTCCAATGTGTGTATATAAAACATTTATATATATTTAAATATATTTTAATCGCCTGTATAATTATATATAATTATATACTTCCATATAAATCTTATATGAATGCATATGATCTATTGTTCATATCTAGTGCGACGCTTTTTCCCCCGGTCTCGCAATCTGGTGGAGGGCTATCGTGGATTGGCAGCACGCGCAACTAATTCCGACACCAAAAGATTGGGCGCCAGGTGCGACGGATCGCACCACCGTACACAATTATATCTAACGCGATATTCCCGGCAATACCTCAGGGCGTAGGGCTCTTTCAAGGAATTCGGAGAGAGGCATCACGCAATCAATCACACACAAGAGATTAAATAATAATAACATATGATATATTTAGTCAGGTAGAAGTCACTTGCAACAGAATAACGCTAGGTGTAGGTATAATCGGTCTGAGCCTCTCGTATTACCGCAAAAATGTCGGATAGGCTGACGCACAAATGCCGCATAGATAACGCAGATCAACGCAACAGATAAACGCAGACGAACACACGAAAGCTTAACATAAGAAACAATTACGATTCAGGTATCGCGGTACCTTGCTTCGAACTCGCAACGAACTTACGCCACGAGGCCGACGAACCGACTAGCCGCACCTTCGGTTGCTCCTTCCACGCGCACCCGGGCCACCTCGATTCCGCACGACGCAAAATTATGGGTGATCTCGCCGTGTCGACCACGCTGGCCGGCGATTGCCCCCGAACACGAAATAAGGACTCGTATCGCGGACGATCCCGCGGCTTGCCACACGAATCCCGAATTCTCTCGCAAGCACGGAGATTCCGCGGCTCCGCGCCGATCCCGTCGATCTCTCCGTCCCGCCAAACACAATATTCGCCGTCCTCGAGGGCCCGGATACGTTACTCAAATACGAGGGCGAGTGCCCTTCAAATTACATGACCACTCGCGTCTCGCCGTTACCCGCACAACTCGCTCCCGTTATCGCCACGCAAGGCATCACTCTCAAATATGGCCAAGACGCGACACGATTACGAACATAAACACCATGAAACGCGACACGATTACTTACATTAACGCAATGAGACGCTACACAATTCGACCCGATTAATCCGACTCACATATTCCAACGCCACGCGACTGTCGGCCGTGGCGGCGCTCGCGGGGAGGGCACGATTGGTCTCTACGCACTACGGAGAGCCCACTCTCGGCAAGGCCCTGGCACGATTTTCGCCCGACTCTATCTCAAATGCGAGCGCAAGGTACCGCACGCGCTCATCTCGCAGTCCACAGGTAACCCTGCGGCGCTCAGGTAACCGATGCGTGCCATGGGCCAGTACCTCGAGCGAACCCTCTTTTCTTAACGCAGGGACGCCAGAGTGGTGACCTTACAATGGGTGCGTTCAGCCGATACTCCGCTAGCCTAGCAATCGTGAGCAGTCGCTCGTTTTCGCTCGTTTCCTCTCTTTTGACCCAATGGATTAAAAGGAGAGAAAACGAGCGAAAACGAGCGACTGCTCACGATTGCTAGGCTAGCGGAGTATCGGCTGAACGCACCCAATGCGTCGTATTCTCTTCGTTGGTCCGGGCAGCTCGGGATCCGGGTGATGCTCCCTGTTTTCTCGCCGGCACGACAGTGCCGGAAACGATGGCCTGCCGGGATCGCGCCGGTTCCCCGCGCCTGCGCTGTAGCGTGTCGCTCGACCGGATTGCCGATCCTAGCGCTCCCCGCGCCTAGGCCGCACGTGCGCCGCTCTTTCCGGGGGCGCCACTCCAATTCTAGGGCGCTCTCATCGGCGCCTCAGCTTCTCGCGCGCCTCCCTTTCCGGCGGCGCCGCTCCAACTACCTCCGATTCGGCGCGGGCTTTTCGAATCAACCGGCTGTCCGGGCCGCGATGATCGAGTCGGCGTTCGGAGTCAGGCTGGCCGGGCCTCGGCCCCGTCCGCTGGCATCCCCTCGAGGCGACGGCCCCAGGGAAAGGCGCCTTTCCGTGGGCCGCTCCTCGGCACCCTGGTCTGACTGGCGTTTCGCTCGGGGGTGTCCCGGGGTCTTCCAAACTGTTATCCTGCCGCTGTTGCAACCGAGTACGGAGTGAACTCCGGCTGGCGACGCTCATGCACTCGCGGGGAGGTCCGGGCGATCCGACTTTCAGCCATGTCCCCTGGCCGTCTCCTTAATCCTCTGCCCTTCCTCGTTGCGGCTCCCGGCCGTTACAGGTTGACTCCGGCCACCACTGGCGATCCCTTAAAAACTTAACAGTTAATTAGACCAATTAATATACGCAACCGCCCTCCCCTTGCTCTAACGAGGAGGCATCCCCGAATTCCCCTCGGCCGAGCCCGTCCGGGAAGTAGACGCGACTTGTCACGTCACACTAGTTATATTTAGAATTATATATACCCATATATAATAATATATGGACCCATATATAATTTTATATAAAGCACCAAATTTCATATATAATCACATATAATCATATATTTATATATAGTTATATATAATTATATATAATCTTTTTTTTCTGGGATTAGTTTTTTTAATCTAATGTTTAGTTAAACTAACTAAAATGTTTAGTTGAACGTATTGGACAAAATATTTTTTCGGATTAAATTTTTTTTTAGTGATAGGAGAGACCGGGGGTAGTTGTCACAAAGCTTATATCTCACTTAATAGATTAAGTGGAATATTCTTCTTTATAGTGTTGGTTGTGCTCCTATCGTGTTAGTCGGGTGTACGAAATAGCTCGTTTCAAAAACATTGCATGTGATATTTACGAGCACTTTTTAAAAATTGGAGATCGTGAGTAAATTTCTCTTGCTTCTATTTTTGTTGTTCCGTTGGTTTTTGGAATTACTAGTTGTAATTTCCTTTTTGGTCATAAAAAATATTATAGTTTTAGATAATTTTTCCTGTATAAATAATTTGATATTGAATAAATTATATACTTACCAGCAAACCTTATAAATAATGATATTTTCCAAACAGTTTACGATATATTATAGACTAAAGTCGGAAAAAAATATTTTTATAATTTTTCAAAATTTGAAAAAAATTGAAAAAAAATAGATTTCCATCATCGGACCAAATTTAAAATGTCGGTAAGGTAAATGTATCAATGCCTGGACACGTACCTATGTCTGGACACCACTATTATTTTTCAGTCCTTAAATAAGTATAACGCGAATTAAAATCAAAAGTAAAAATATTTTTCTTGTATTTTGAAACTGTAGCTATAATATCCAAATTTATTTCTATAAATTAATATTTTTTTGTAGAATAAAAAATACTTAATTTTTTTGGTGTAACAGATATAACTAACTTATTTTGTTGACTCTTTTGACATTCGCACTAAGGAAATATATAAGAAATTATTGATAAGATTTATTAAACTATTTTTAATTTTAAAGATATAAGGCAAACAATTCTTCAATTGTGAAGTTTACTTTACACGTTAATAAGTAAGAACAGGTAATCACACTCTCTCACTCACTTACCTTGTAGAGATTCGATGTCTTCATACTGCTGTAGCTTGACGGATGAATAATTTCATCGTGGATCGCACCTCACGTTCTCATGTAACAAATCCACACCGAATAATAAGCCAGAGTTTTTTGTGAGTGAGTGAGTGAGTGAGTGAGTGAGTGAGTGAAAGAGAGGGACCGTGTATGTGCATAAGCAATTATTGAGATTCTATAAGCTCAGGCACTCGCAAGTCGTATTCTTGCGTAAAAATACATGGCAGTCTCGCGATGCGCTTATACTTGGCGCGAGACACTGCCGCACAGTGGGAAATTCCGTGCTGTTCATGGACAAAATTCTTGTGACAGCACAATTTTTAAGATATCCCGTTGATTTTTTATTTTAAATGCTCAGGAAGACTTGTGCATTAATGCAGTACTGCGGAAATATATTTGTTGCACAACGAAAATTGTTAAACATAGAGTGCAATCCAATAAATATGAAATTTATGCAAAAAACGGTAATCCCTTCATAGACACAAGCTTCTAGGGTATAGTTTAACCGAGATGGATATCATTTTAACTATGTTTCAAGTCGCTGATAACAAATTCAAGCTTTAAATTTCAAAATTAATTTGTTTAAACAAATTATCTCAAAGTAAGATGTTTTATAAATTTTTATTTTAAAATCTGTGGATACAATTACATACAAAAATATAGTAGGCCTTCAAAGTAATATCTTTTAGATCCAAATTGTTAATAATAATTTACGATTATCAAGAGACACGGTAGTGTCTCGTGCCAAGTACGCGCGAAGCGAGACGCACCGTGACTCTTTTACGCGAACGCATGAGTTGCGAGTATCCGAGATTTTGAGATCTCAATAACGAGTGAACGGATCAATTTCTAAGTAGGTTCAATCGATAGCTTGGGGTTTGATTTATAAATAAAAGTCTTTTTTTTCCGTTACGTGCCCTACGAGCGAAGATATTGCGATGCAAAGTCCAAATGTGGAAAATTTTTTTTTAAGAAACGTCCACGTCGGACAAAAATGGCGGCTGGTGTGTCACTTTCCCATTTTTGACACGAGATTGCACTCGTGCACTGTCGCAGTGCGTGACAGTTTTTTACAACCTAGAAAAGGATAAGTGTAAGTGTGTGATAGTCGTGATCGTTGCCGCGTCGTGACAGTTAGTGAAATATATATAAGTATTGACCGTAGAGAGCTTATGCCAAGAG
>NW_020223679.1:0-898 GCF_003070985.1 Temnothorax curvispinosus | reverse complement strand
ACTCGATTATGTAGCTCTACTAAATAGTTAAGTTTTCGCAAACATTTGGATGGAAAATAAAAATACATGAATAGTTTAATGACTTGAATATAATAATTACAATATGAAAATACAAAACCATACTTTAATTTATTCCGATAACAGTCAGAAACAGTATTAAAATATTAATCCATGATCAGATCCTCTAACAGAAATCTATTTACAAATATTAAATGTATTATCTCTTGTCATTTCTTGAAGATAACTGTACAAAAATAAATATATACAATTATATCGATTATAATCACGTATTATTCATAGATTTGATACAAGTTGGATCCATGTATGTAATATTTTCGGGAAAATGGTTCATTATAATAAACTTTTTCTCAGTCGATCTGTTCAAGCAGTCAAGAAATCCGAACCAATAAATAACTAGTCCCGATCCGAATCTGTTCCAGTAGTTTCCAGTTTCGCATCGTTTTATATTCTTCATGTGTTTTTAATACATGAATTATTACTTATTTGAAAATTAATAATTAGTGGATAAGGAATAATCACATTGTCAGGTAAATTTTTTATTTTAAAAATAATTGATTTAATATAAATAATTTAATTATTGCAGATAAACATGATTTAAAAAATATGTTAATATTATATATATGTATATATACGATATATATGTGTATTTATATCTACCTAACATAGAGAATTCACAAGAATAACATTAAATATAATAAATACGTATTTAATCAATAAATACATATTTAATAAATTTCAAAGATAGAAGACAATAGTTCTATATTATAACTATTACTACATTTAATGTTATAGCGATTCTCTATATAATACGAATATAAATACACATATATGTATATTTGTAAAAAATAAGAGGTTTTATATATATATATATATATAT
>NW_020223678.1:781-3412 GCF_003070985.1 Temnothorax curvispinosus | reverse complement strand
TTCATCCCATATTATTAATTTCGCAGAGATTAATTCTCTTGCTTCCTGCGTGTTTCCTCTGATATTTGATTTTGTTATCTCATCTATTGGTATTGTTAGTTTGAACAGACTATGATATGTTCTTCCTCCCTTTAAAAGTGTTGCTGCTATGCCTGTTGACGCACATGGTAAAACCACCTTTTTTCTTCCTCTACGTACACTTAATAATGTATTAAAGGTATGTTTTTCCACTTTCTGTAAATCCGTCTATAAAAAATAACCTTTTGACTTCATTCTCATTTTCAATTGCTCGCATTACTAAATCGTACACGTGCTTTTACTCTGCATTTAATGTCAACAATAAATCTTCTCCTCTACTTTTTTCCTCATCTAAATCATATTCTATTTTAATGATTTTCACTGGCTTTGGTTTTGACAATTTGAAGTTTACACAGCTAGTTCCATTATTTCTCATAATTTCATCGATACAATTCATAGCTATATTTTCTGGATTATCCATATTTCTGTGTACATAATCTTCAATCATGGCGTCTTTATATTTATTCCAAAGTGTTGGTACATCTGTAGGTGTTCCATATATGCAAATATAAGCAAATAGCTCTCTAATTTGTGCAGGCATTTGACTCTCTTTCACTTCTTCTAGCGTTTTGTCCCATTGATCATCTGATTCTATCAAATTCCTTGTTTTTGCCGCATCCTTGAACGTCTCATAAAGAACTCCGTTGACAGTTCTCAAATCCTCGTAACATTTAGCTCCCCTAACATGTAGGAGAAGCAGTCGTAGATAATATCTTTCATTATCTTTTATGCTTACTGTATATAATCTGGAAATGATCTTTTCTGTTCCTTTTTGACGTAGTTTCCATTTTGTTTCTTTCTTTTCATACACATATTGTGACGCAACCTCTGCGTATAATAAATGTCTTGCTCTTTCATCATCTTGATTCAATTTAAACCATGCAGTAAGTGTAGTGTCTCTTTTCTGCGCACTTATTGCTGCTTGCTCTTGATTTCCCTCTTTGAAATATATCATTTGACGATTAGGCAAATGAACTGCCAGTCTTATTACTGTATGAGACTTCATAAACATTTCATATCCGTTCAGTCTCCACATTGCTTCTGGTGTACTAACATATCTTGCATCCATGAATGATTTTACCTCATCTATTTTAATTAGTCTCGTTCCGTCTCTTGTTTGCACCTCAATTGCAGCACAATCAAATCCTTTATGAATGTACTTGTGTAAGTATTTAACATTCTTTACTGATGAACATATTTCCAAATTCATGTGCCGATCATATTTCATTAATAAATATGGCGAATAGGACACTACCCATCGATTATCAATTTCTTTTCCTCTTACCCTGTATTTTTTCCCTATATTCCTTCTTTGATACATGGGATATCCATTCTCATTTGCTTTTGTTTCCTCTCTAAATTCTTTTGGATAGCCTCTTGTACACTTTCCATCTTCCCCTATGCAAGGATATCTTCTCGATCTGTCGCTACATGGTTCGTGAATCATATGCCTTAAAACCATTGCATTAAGCTCTGGATACCTTTCTTCATCAGGGATTTCAGCCCATACCATCTTATCTACAATTTCTTCATGCCTTGGCTTTTCTTCATCACCTAACATTGCAAGTAAATGCAAATGTGGTAATCCTCTTTTTTGGAACTCAATTACACCTACATAAGCTATGATTTTTCCAAAAATTTCCTTTTGCATTAGATCTCTCATCAGTTCTTTTACATCCAAGTTAAAGGTTTTCGCTACTAAATCTGGACGATATTCTACTGACATCCATCAAGATTTTCCTTAATTGACGGAGACTGTGGATTTGCATGTCACTGTTAAAAAGATATCTGGTTTCCCAAACTTTCTTACCATAGACATTGCATCTTGATATCTTTCTTGCATATTCCTTGGACTTCCCATAAATGATGATGGTAATATTACTGGTATACCAGCTTTAATTCCTTCATTTTGTTCTCGATTATCTAAATGATCCATTAATCCTGAATACAGTTCTGCTCTTATCTTCGGTTGATTTAATTTAATATAATTAAGTCTGTTAGCCTCAGTTTTCATATAGGCATCTAATATGAATTGACACTTCAACTTGCCTGCCATTTTAAATTGACTAAATTCTTTTCTAGGTGCCAGCAAGTAAGCATAATAATTCATCTGAGAAATTTTATATCCTTGATATAGAGGATTATTTGATTTCATTTCAGAATGCCATCCATTGTTACCATATGGATATAATAAAGGATAACACATTGGGTCACACTTTTTATCCAGAATTGATATTTGTTGGACATCATTCGAATTTTTGTTATTATATCCTAATGGATAGTCTCTCTCAAATGGAGGCTCACCATCAACATTATTAAAGACCACGGCTATTTCATTTGCACATGGGGCATTATACCTTCTTTTATCCTGTTTCGGATCTTTTCTGAACGACAACATCAAATTTGGTGCTTGAGTACCCTGAGGATTTAAATCTATTTCTATCTGACGCATCATCTTAAATGTTGTAGCTAATGAATTGTCATGCTTCATGAGAATTGTCAACTCTCTCATCAAACTTGCATCACAGTCTTTATTTGCTTCCTTTTTTAATC
>NW_020223678.1:0-681 GCF_003070985.1 Temnothorax curvispinosus | reverse complement strand
TATTTCCTGGAGCACCCATCGAAGCCATTGCTAATGCACTATTATATGTACGAATGTTCTTCAAGAAATTCCTAGATTGAGCATCTTTTCCATGTATAATTTTCGTAAAAATTCCGGACATTTTATTGGTTTCAAATTTTTCTTTCCCTTTTGGCAACAATATGTGAATATTCCTTTATTTTCTTTTTCACATTCAAAGTTTAATGATTTGCAAAAATTGCATATCACATTCATTGGACCTAATTTGTGAACTTTTACTTTAATTTCCTTCTCCTTTGCAATAAGCGCAACATGATAATTCAAGTCTCTTTCTTGGCGTATTCTCTCAACATGCCTGTATGCACGCCTTTGTGAAACAACTTCCACTCGTTTTCTTCTTGCTTCCTCATTTTCGTCGGCTCTCCTTTGAGTATGTCTCTGGGCATCTTCTTCTAAACGTTGTGTCCTTGCCTCATCAGTTTCTAACACCCTTTGCTGTGCATGTCTCTCTGCATCATTTTCTAATCTCTTTTTCCTTTCCTCCTTACTCTCACTTTCTCGCTGTCGTTCTCTTCGCTGTGCATGTCTCTCTGCATCATTTTCTAATCTCTCCCTCCTTTCCTCCGTACTCTCACTTTCTCGCTGTCGTTGTCTTCGATGTGCATGTCTCTCTGCATCATTTTCTAATCTCTCCCTCCTTTC
>NW_020223677.1:0-1314 GCF_003070985.1 Temnothorax curvispinosus | reverse complement strand
GAAGAAGGACGGAGGAGGTAGAAATAGGTAGGGAGACAATAGATAAAGAGGAAGATGGAAATAAGGGTGAGAAGAGTAAAAAGAGGGGCAGAAGGAAAGGGAGTATGGTGGGATGGGGATTGTAAGAAGAAGAGGGAGAAGGTAGAAAAGTTATTAAGAGACTGGAAAAGAGGAAGAAAACACAAAGATCATAAGAGAAAAAAGAAGGAGTATAAGGAAATGTGTGAGAAAAAATGAAGAAAAAAGAGAAATCTGCTGAAAGAGGCAAGAGAGGCGAGAACAGAGAAGCAGGTGTGGGAAGTAATAAACAAGGAAAGGAGAAGAAAGGTAGAAATTAATAAGGAGATAACATTAGGGGAGTGGGATAAATACTTTAGGGAGATGTTAGAAGGAGCGGAATACAAACGAAGGCTAGGAGAAGGAGAGGAGGGAGAGCAAAGGTTGGAGGGAAAAGTGGAGAAAGAGAAGAAGATAGAATGGGAGGAAGTAGAGAGAGTGCTGAAAGGACTGAAAAAAGGTAAAGCGGCGGGAGAGGACGAGATAGGAAATGAAGTGTGGAGTTATGGGGGAAGTGGTTTAAGAAAAACGTTATGGGAGAGTATGGAAAAGAGAGTGTTTTCCAGAAGCGTGAAAGGACGGAGTAGTCGTTCCGATAGCGAAAAAGAGGGGCAAAAGAGGTGAGTGAGCATAGAGGGATTACGCTGATACCGACGGCGTACAAAGTGTACGTGTCGATATTAGCAAATAGGTTGAGGGAAGAGATGGTGGAGAAGGGGATGATTCCAGAAAGCCAAGCAGGGTTTAGGAAGAGGAGAGGAGTGGTGGACAACATTTACACACTGAATTATGCGATAGGGAAGCGATTAAAGAGGAAAAAGAAGGTAGTGGCTGCTTTTGTAGATCCAAGGGCGGCATTTGATTCAGTAGACAGGAGGGTTTTGGGAAAATGTCTGGAAAAACTAGGGGTGAGTGAAAGGTTGGGAAAAAGGATCATGGAAATATACGAGTAAACAAGGAGTGTAGTGAGGGTGGAGGAAAGATACGGAAGGAAATTTTGGACTGCGAGAGGGGTAAACGGAAAAATTAACAGAGTCGATCAGGATTTAAACTCGAAACCTTTTGTTTTCTACCTTCGTAGTCTGTTACTGTGTGTTGCTTCACAATTGTTTTACCCCACGTAGCAAAATGTTGGCAGTATGCCGACAGCATGCCAGTAAATTTATCTCATAATTTCGCAGCAAGATCTTCTTGTGCTGTGTTTTTTATTCCATTCTATTTGATTTTTACTACCTTATAATCTGTTTTATCAATAAG
>NW_020223676.1:0-1118 GCF_003070985.1 Temnothorax curvispinosus | reverse complement strand
CTAACTTAACTCAAGTGACTTGTATTTCAAAAAAAGATGTGAAATCTTTAAATTAAATTGCGCCAATTGTAAAGAGAATATGTATATTGCTTTGAAAGATAATTGTTATGCAACTACTTTAAAAAAATAAAACCCAAGTGGTATCTTCGTATTCCTATTCAAGGGTCTTCCTATTCTAAACCCAAGTGATAATAGCTTCTTAATTTTCTTTAACAAATTTTTAATATTACAAAGAATCATTTTAATTACAAAGAATTAAAGAAGTAAAAGTAGAAAATAAAAATATTTAATTAAAACAAAATAAATAAATTTTTCTTGTAAAAAAACTTGGCCCTAGACTTTGAAATTTAAACATTAAAATTTAAACATTAGTACTAAGATTTTAATAAAAAACCATAAACATAATTTAGGGAAGAATGCGACAGGAGTAAAAAAGCAGCGCCAAGTTTTTTTACAAGAAAATTTTATTTATTTTGTTTTAATTAAATATTTTTATTTTGTATTGTTATTTTTTTAATCTTTGTAATTAAAATGATTCTTTGTAATATTAAAAATTTGTTAAAGAAAATTAAGAAGCTATTATCACTTGGGTTTAGAATAGGAAGACCCTTGAATAAGAATACGAAGATACCACTTGGATTTTATTTTTTTAAAGTAGTTGCATAACAATTATTTTTCAAAGCAATATAGATATTCTCTTTACAATTGGCGCAATTTAATTTAAAGATTTCACATCTTTTTTTGAATTACAAGTCACTTGAGTTAAGTTAGGTAATATAATTTTGTGAAGAAGAAAATAAAGATTTCACATCTTTTTTTTTAAATACATGTCACTTGAGTTAAGTTAGGTAATATAATTTTGTGAAGAAAAAATTAAAGATTTCATTTTTTTTTAAATACATGTCACGAGTTAAGTTAGATAATATAATTTTGTGAAAAAAATATAAGCTACTACTTAGGTTAGATTTTTGAATTTACAAAATACATTGCGTGTACTTGGCATTTTTTTTTGCCTTTTTTGAAAAAGGTAATTTTGTACTAATATCACCTATTTTGTAGTGTTAAGCAAGGGGATCTGCAAAACATTTTTATTTTTTATTTTTTAATTATTCACAAAA
>NW_020223675.1:2966-3152 GCF_003070985.1 Temnothorax curvispinosus | reverse complement strand
GGACACGGTGCAAATAGACACGATATTTTGCCCACGGTTCAATTGGACACGGTTCAATTAGACACCGTTCAATTGGACACCGTTCAGTTGCACACCGAAAGATGCGCACTGTTCAGTTGCTCACCGTGTTATTGCACAGCGAAAGATGCGCACCGTTTAGTTGCACACCGAAAGATGCACACTGTT
>NW_020223675.1:0-2956 GCF_003070985.1 Temnothorax curvispinosus | reverse complement strand
AAAGATGCACACTGTTCAGTTGCACACCGAAAGATGCGCACCGTTCAATTGCACACTGTTCAGTTGCACACTGAAAGATGCGCACCGTTCAGTTGCACACCGTGTTATTGCACACCGTGTTATTGCACACCGAAAGATGCGCACCGTTTAGTTGCACACCAAAAGATGCACACCGAAAGATGCACACTGTTTAGTTTTACACCGAAAGATGCGCACCGTTCAGTTGCACACCGTGTTATTGCACACCGAAAGATGCGCACCGTTTAGTTGCACACTGTTCAGTTGCACACCGAAAGATGCGCACCGTTCAGTTGCACACCGTTCAGTTACGCACAATTTATTGTCACGAAAAGATGTGTTCTGTTTACTTGCTTGTTTCATGTATTCGCATTATTATAATTTTAACAGACGGAAGGAAATAAAAATAATAAATTTAAAAAATATATAATTATTGTTCTTATTGCGTGTTATACTGCTAAAATGTTTAAGCTTATCGTAAAACTGTTAAAAGATGACACATTTGGAGGTTGTAATAACTGTCAAAGTGAAATACTTATATTTATTTAAACATGTAGCAGGAACATTATCATCATAAATTATACATATATCAAATTAAATACGTTGTATTTAGCACGTTTTATTATTTATTTTATATATTTGGACATCGGTTGGACGTCATATTGTGAATAAAGAATATTACAATTTATGGATAAAGTTTGTGGATGAGGATAAAGAATGTTATAATAGTAAATGAAATATAGTGTAAGTAGTACGAAAGTTGAAATAAGATTTGAAAAAGGATTAAAATATGGATACGGATAAATGGAAAAGATGATACAAAGAAAATGACGTTTATTCAATAGTGTAATTTTGACAATTTCTTGAGCGCTTGGCATTATTATTAAAATACTACAAAAGAGAATGAAAGTGTATTAGTCTAGCATAACTGTATACATTAGGACAAAGTGAAATCTCTACATGTTAATCGTACATAACAATTTAGAGTGGAAACTGTAATTTTCATAATGATAAGTATTTTGAAAAATTAAAAATGAAAAAATAAAACGATTTTTATGAGTCATAAATAACAAAAACACAAAAATTGGTCGGATAAGATGTAGTACGCATCGGTCGGATAAGATATAGCTACGACATTCATGTATGATGGTACGTTTACATTTTATAAATATCACTTTCCTTACTTACGTTTAGATAACAGAGCACCGGTATTCAATATTTAAAATCTGATAAAATAAATTAATGTTTTATAATCCTTACATCAGTAACTATTATATATGGAGGTGTTAAAGCCATAGTGGTGTAAGTCACTTTTTTTAACCTATCGAGTTAAGTTCATAGATGCAGTCTACACATGCAGATATGTTGAAAAAAGAAGAAAAAAAAAGTTGTCAAAAAAATTGACTTACACCACTATGGCTTTAACCCCTCCATATGTTCAAGTATTAAACCACAGTGCTTGTTATTGTATGTATTATCACAAAAACCGTAAAAGTATATTTCGCATCATATTTTGCAACATATGTTAATCAAATCGTACGTAATGACTAAAGTAACTGTAGGAACTATATAATAATGAGTCTTTCAAACGATAAAACGATACGAACGATCGTTCTAAAACAATTACGTTTAAATAGTAAAACAGATCGTCAGTATTAAACTTTATACGATACGTAAAGCCTCTTTTATGTTTACAAAGTATCAAATAGTATCACAATTTTTTAATACGCATATTCGTAATGTTATTACAAGAAAGAAAAATTAAAATATTTTTTGCTCTTCTTTGCATAATTAAAAGTTTATACGTTATGTACGTTTTATACATTTTGATTTAGAGCAACTCTAAAAATAATTTCTATAATCATAAATCTGCTGAGAGATATAAACTATTACTCTGAAACGAAGAAAAAGATAAATCTGACTCAATATGACTGCGTTTACACGGCACCTTCTTAGGCCGGCCAATCACGGGCTATTCCATTCTTCTGAAAAACGGTTACGATTGATCTTCCTGACATTCCTACGGATGTTATAAAATCCGATTAACGATGCCGTATAAACGTAGTCAATGTTCTATCAATGACAATTCAAGTACAATAGTACGTTTACACCTAGATGATATAACAGTTTCTCTGCTTGTTATTACTTTTTTACGTAATTCTGAGAAATTATGCTGTCGATCAAGTTCATATTGTTACATTTTTAACTTATTGTCATATCTTGAATTCGTTTTAGCGCTATTGACATTTCACAGTTTTTACTACTAGTACTAATAGTTACTAAAACTTAATTTACTGTAACTGATTGTTAAAAATTAATTAACTTTGATTTAAGATAACCAAATTATATAAACTTCAAAAATTTTTCAAAATTACATAAAATTGCACGAACGTTGCTTTATCTTCATCGAAAAAATATTCTTTTTCTTATCAAGTAACACAGTTTTTCTTAAAATTTTTAGACCTAAATGTAAGATATTGAATGTTTTACGGTTTTATGATTCTTATACAGTCTTCATATATCACGTTACATATTGGACATCGATTGGCTTCCAAATGTTCGATACATGAGGAGCAACAAGCGAGATGACCGCAAGGTACAAAAGCGTGCGTGCGTTCTTCAACAAGACACACTGTACAATTATCTATGGAAGATTCTTCTTTTGAAGTGCTTTCATCATCCAGATTCCAATTTACGGTGTGAAACGGACCATCTTCTGTATTTCTTTCGTTTAAGTAGAAATAATCATCCTCCGGCACCTCATATATTAATTCTTTATCTACAAAGAAAAGTAGTTACATATAGGAGAAACATATCAATTTATGATATATATTGTTCGGGCGTCGCTTTACGACGATCGCCCTGAATCTGGATTCCGCTCAGAGTTGAGGGAGAAGCGTGGATACCGCGAGTCGTAAATTCGCGGGAGGAAGGAGGA
>NW_020223674.1:3214-5478 GCF_003070985.1 Temnothorax curvispinosus | reverse complement strand
TATCGGTGTACGTGACTTTATCGCAATACAACGGTAACATGTACTCGTGATGAAATTCGTACAAACATGTCTTGGATATATCGAGGATGCACATACCCACATAGATTGGTTTGTCGAACTTCACCTCGAGTTTTCGCATTTCTATTGCTACTAAATTCTCCGAAAAGACGCTTCGGCTATGAAAATTTGGTTTCGCAATCATAGCCTCCGCGCCGTATCTACCCTCCCAATGAGTCACGAGTCGCATGTCAACGTGATTGCGCACATTCTCCATGGTTTTGCCAAACACGGCATTGTTCATCAATTTGTATAAATTTTTCTCGAAATCATTGTTGGCCAACGTTCTAAATTTCGTATTGAGGTCTATATAATCGCGAAGCCATGGAGATTGCGCGAATTTCAGTATACGGTGAATTTTTGATATATGGAGACCGTGACGAGTACACTGCTGCAGGTTGCGATAATGTATTACATAACGTTTCTTATCGTATAATGTTGCGAGGAGCTTGTCCTGCCGCTTGCCGGGTGGTTTATCGCGCGTCGGACAGAACGGTAGGTCAGTGTGCGCGTCGTGAAGATGTTGCGGATACTCCAAGTCGACTTCGAGAATGTAGCCTATCGGGGAATCCAACGCGACATCCATAACATTAAAATCGGTTACGTCGTCGACCCATTTAAAATCTGCGTATGGCAATGGTTGACTCATTGCCCAGCCGTATAAGTTATTTACATCAAAATACATGAGGTACGACGACGGTTTCGATGGATCGTACGACTGCATGTACATGTTGTTGGCCAGCGCGTATCTGTTTGAACATTGACTCAAACCGCCGCGTATACCGCGTTCGATAAACATGACCATGTCAATGTCGGTGAGCAATTCGAAATTGATGTGTGTATGCTTCAACATAGCATCCCACGTAAAACCCGGTAGAGTATAATAATACGCCGGATCGAGTCCATAACTCGCGACGCAACTATCGCGAAAATTTTCAAAGATATATCGGCCAACAGCAAGACATCGGTCTTGAGATATAAATCGCTGTAATCACCGAGCGTTCGAATGGAGAACCGCTGCCAGACGTCGACGGCGTGCGCGTAATCGCTCTCGGATATGGTGTCACCTGTCAATGAACTGTAAAACGAGTCGCGCGGTGGTAAACACAAGTCCTCCAATTTTTCGACGCAGTCAATGTATTCATATGGAAATACGCCTTTTCGTGTCAACAAATTAAAATTTTCTGCGGATAATTCACAAAATTCGCGTTGCAATATTCGCAGTTTATCCTTGCTGAGATAAGATGCCAATTTGTCGAGACTAGCGGTGAGAAACTTGTACGAATCGATAAATCGCAATTTGACGCACGTTTTCTTATCTTTATCTTCGGTGCTTTGAACGTTTTTTGTAAACGAAATATATTTTTCTTTTGTGATCGGAAGTAAATCTACATGTCCTTCGTATGCTGTTGCTATTTCAGTTATAATAAAATGTGCATCGTATCCCGATAAATTATGAAACACTATGGGAATGCAATGCGAATCTTTATAATTTAAGTTACAATTCGAATGCGCGGGACCTCTGTATCGACCGGTCAGGTGACAATGGTCGCGTACTCGCACGTCGTCTGGCTCGAACGGTTCTTCGCACACGTGACAGTGCGTTGCGCTGTTAAACTTTTCCCACTCGTCTCGCGTAAAATCTGCCATGGGTATATTAGTGGACAATATAGTTTTTACATCGTGAGCTAAACGTCTTAGCTCCTCGGCAAACCACGCGACGCAATCCTTATCGCGACGAAACCGATACATAGATAACGACTCGTCGTACGAGCAACGCACGTAGTACCCTATGCTAAACACGCGATGATGTTGATATGTGTACCTGGACGTTTCCGGATCCGCTTCCATCTTCTCCAGGGTACACTCCAGGTCGGCGTATACGACAAACGGAACTCGTTCCTTCCTGTTGTGATTTTTAAAGGCCAACCACTTGTCGTTATCGCTCGGTAACTTGATCGCGCAGTCATTCATCTCCTGACAGTCGACGGTGTGGGCAGCCAATTTCTTGTTGGAGCTGAAGTAGTGCAAACATCTGCAAAAGAAATAAACGCAAATATTATAAATTTTTTATACACAAAATATTCTATATATTATTAAAAGAACTATAGGTACTTACCGATCGCAAATGTATTTCCGACCATGGTGTCGGTTGATTTGCGAGCTCACGAGGCGGGATAGGTTCTTGATCCACGCAAAATGTCCCA
>NW_020223674.1:0-3114 GCF_003070985.1 Temnothorax curvispinosus | reverse complement strand
GCACGTACAGCAGATTTACGTGTCTGTCCATCTTTCGGTCAGTAACACGTATTGGTAGGATTGCAAGTTCCTTGTTTTTTTTCTCGATGCTGTACACGTTGATGGAGATGTTGTTGTGATTTTCAAATTTTTTAATTTGATCCAACGTCATTGGAAACTCAATGTCCGTAAGATCTAGCACCGACGTGTAATGAGGATACGACGATTCCAGATCTGCGTGTCTCTCGGCTGGATGTAGAGCAGCCACCACTGACCATGCGAAACATGCATTGTCTATTGATCGCACGTTTATCACCGCCTTCTTCTTTTTAATTTCTTGCGGTATTTCCACAAAACACCCCGCGTGCAATGGATTGTATTTGTCGGTATTTGTTCACGTTTACCATTAAATTGAGTATACGCGACAACGCCCATCCGCTATCACGTTCCTGGAATTCCTCCAGCTTTGCTAAGGTAGGCTCGATGACGTGTTGCTTGTACCACTCGTGCAGATTGGACTCACGAAAGAGTTCATAGTTTCTCGTTGCGATACTTTTATTCGCGCGTTTGTCGCCCGCAACAAATTCACCATTAAACACTGTGTTAATTTTTACATTGTCATGTCGTTGCATGACGTTCCGCACACGATCGAGTACAATGTCTCCCGCATCTTTGAGAAATTGATGAGGGTCGATGTGTTTGGAATTTATCACCGCACCAGTCAATATACGAATTTTAAAAGCCGTATCTATCTCGCGCCATCTGAGTCCTGTCTCACTCGCACTGTATCCCGCACCCACATGTACGAAACGTTGACGTACCGAGTCTTTCAAACCTTCGAGTCTTGCGATACAAGCGACCAATGACTGTTTGAGACCGATCGATGACTGATCGATTGATAATCGTGGCCGTTTAATTCGGCTTTGTTCTTCCAACGATTCGATAAACTCGTCGCATCGTTGCTCCCACGCGGCAAAATCTTCCCTCGAATTTAACAGGGTGGATTGCTCCAACAACTCTTGCTCCATGTTATTACACGATCCTCTTGCTAACGCCATTTGTTGCACTCACGACTTCCAGTTCTCGACTATTGAGCGTATCCCCTAAATTCGTCATTTTATATTCTACTAATGATGCATCGTTTGCTTATTATATGTAATTTCATCTCAGCAGCCGTACATCGGCGCTATTTGCAAAATTTGCAGTTTTGCACGTGTTCGATGAAATCATTGCGAGACACGTACGTTCACGAAAACGCGCCATTGACTTTTGGTGATTTGATCTATATCAATGCAGCGGCCGTACATCGGCGCTATTTGCAGTTTTGCACGTGTTTGATGAAATCATCGCGAGACATGTCGCGACATGTTCTTCAAAACAATAACGCTCCATTGAATTATGCGAAATTGCAAATTTTGCAGTTTTGCACGTGTTTGATAAAATCATCGCGAGACACGTCGCGACATGTTCTTGAAAACAATAACGCTCCATTAACTTATGCGAAATTGCAAAATTTGCAATTTTGCACGTGTTCGATGAAATCATCGCGAGACACGTATGCTCTTGAAAAGAAATCATATTTGATGCCCGATGAGGTGATTTCATCACGAATGTTCTTGACAAAGATATCACATTTAACGTATATGTGGATTGTGGTGGCGGTCACCATGCAGCAGCCGTACATTGGCGCTATTTTTGCAAGATTTGCAGTTTTGGGTATGTATAAATGGTCTACGAGGATTCTAAAGCGCAGTCGAGAGTTCGATACGGTTCGAGTACGTCGCAAACAGCCTTCAGATACGATGAACACTCACGGTGCGAACTACTACGTTCCGATTCAGGACGAAACGTGTGGGAAACAGCACAATGAGTAAGTACCGCTAATTTTCATATATACTTGTGCAAAAAAAAACTTTTATAAACATATAATTGTATTTTTCAGTTTTGATAAACCCCGCTACACGCCACGTATTTTGGGAAGAAGATTTGCCTTGACATCAACAGCGTATAAATTTTTGGATGTTGGAATCAACGCGGGACCTATGTCCTCTGTGGATATACTTATTGGCGATAACCGAGGCAATCGGATAATTCTGCTACATGCAACGTGGGTGACATTCATCGAAAAACGTGCAGATATACAGCGCATTGTGCAGTCATCGGCACCATCATCGCTAACGTTTCGAGATCTGGAGCTTGTTAAAATACGTGACGCAGATATTGTAAAATTGACGTCGTGCGGCACCAGCTTATACATGAAACCGTCAACTGTACTCTTCCTGTTCGAACTGGAACATTGCGTCGAGAATGTGTATTTTCAACTATGTCAAAATGTTTACGGCGTAAGTGAAAAATTCAAACAGTTTGTAACAATTTTACGTCAAAATTGTATCACTGATAAATGTAACGCAGTTACAATCTTGCGTGACGTTTATGATAAAAATTCGATTATTGATTGCGAATTATTAGCCTACGCTTTGGATACTATTGTGTATAATGCGCTACATGATAAATAAATGCATATAATATGGTTAAAAAGTTTTTCCTTTTCATTTACCGTTCATCCCATTTCCTGTCATAAAGCTGTCTTCGTTTATCGTTTACTTAAATGTAATATTAAAAATTAAATTTCGCGAAAATCTGAACGATTAAATACCGTTGGCGAAGAAAAGATACGCGATCGCGAGCGAGAACGCGCGAGGAAAAAAGAACCGCGAATGGGGCCACGAGCGAGAACGCGAACGGGGGGGGGGACGGGGGCGCGAGACACCGCGCGAACGAGAAGACGAATGGGGGGACGAGAAAGAAACATCTACGAGGGGGAGATAACGCGAGCGTGCCGTGTGACGTCACGCGGACTCCGCGGCGCGGCGAAACGCGAACGCGGGTCCCCTCGCCCCGCGGCGCCCGAAAACGCGAACGCTCCGCGGCGCGGCGAAAACGCGGACCCCCTCGCCCCGCGGCGCGGACGCGGTCGCTCCACGGCGCCGGAAAACGCGGACCCCCTCACCCCGCGGCGCCGGAAAACGCGGACCCCCCTCGCCTCGCGGCGCCGGAAAACGCGGACCCCCTCGCCTCGCGGCGCCGAAAAACGCGGTTCCCCCCTTCCCCTCCCCCGCGGTGCCCAAAACACGC
>NW_020223673.1:0-4208 GCF_003070985.1 Temnothorax curvispinosus | reverse complement strand
GTTAAGAGTATATTTTACAGTCATGTAATATTAATTAAATAAATTATGTAAGATTATTACATTTATTGTATCTTTGAACTGAAAATATTTAATTTTTTTTCACAGGCAATAATTATAATTTTTGCAAAAATTTAAGTATATTATAGGTGCTCCATCTAAGCGGACAAATTGATATAATATGTCAAGAATTCAGAAATATTTCCAAGAATACGCTTGTTCATAGATCTTCCATACATTCGTTTGGAACGCTTATTGAGAGGCATAACAGAATTCTTTCATTTTCTGAGAACATGGAAAAATTTTTCTCCTTGTTCTCGTTATTGCAAGTTTTTTGGAATACAGCAGTTGTTTGCTGTCTTGGATTTGTCTTGATAATTGTAAGTACTGTAATAAATATTGAATGGTTGTCATATATTGCATTCATTTCTATTTCTATTGTTTGTTGGACCAGTCTATTCACAATGAAACTGGTGTTTTCGTGTTAGTGAAAACCATGTCTGGTTACTTTTCTATGATATTGGAAGTCTTTATTATTTGCTTGGCCGGAGAATATCTCAGCTCCAAAGTAAGTATTTAAAATATTTTAAATGATTAGTCAAAGTACAATTTTTTAATACAATTACGCTGTTTTAGTGATAGAAATGTATGACATTGTGTTTTAGTAAAAATATATTAATATGTTTCAATGTTTATGTGCAATGTAAAATATTATTCGAGCTAATCAATTTTAAGCAAATTATAACGTTTCTTATTTTTAAAGATGATTTATTTTACAAACATATGAATATTTTCAAAAGTATTGCACCATATATGTTATAATAAAACATATTTAAAAATTATAAAATATTTACCAATTAATAATTTATTATACGTATGATACTTTTTATACTTTTTGAATGAGAATAGAAATAAAAATATTTTTAAAATTTAGGCAATAATACTGGAAAAATCTTTTTCTGTTAAATAAGTTAATCGGATAAAAATAAATAAATAAATAAATAAATAAATAAAAAAAAATATATATATGGGTGTGTGTATGTGTGTGTGTGTGTGTGTGTACCCTCATATAAAGAGAGCCGTTATATTTGACAGAATTTGCATCAACTTTTAGGGCAAATTAATTACTACAGCAACATACGAAATGCCATGGTATAATATGCCGTCAAATCAGAGTAAAATTTTAATGTTCATAATGATGAGATCACAAAAGCGACTGGTAATCACGGCAGGGAAAATGATGGATATGTCATTCGAATCTTTTACGACTGTAATTTTTGAAAAATTTTAATTATTTTTTATTAAAAGACAAATTTATTTTACATAACTTTGGATCCGTTGCGATAAGTGTTTTTTATAAGCAAATATATTTTCTAGATCTAACTTATATAGTAGTTTACTTGTGTTTTTTAGATTATAAAAGCTTCAGCATCATATATATCCGTTTTGTATGCTATTTATTGACATCAACAAAAACGTGCAGTATCTATTTTCTGAAATTATCGTAGTAGTTAATATTTTTATAATTAGAAAAAAGTATATGCTAAATATATAAGAAATATTTAATAGTATATGTATCATTAAATAAAAACTTAACACCTTAAAAATAGATTTCAATTTAATTAGTCACGTTAATTAAATTGTTATTGTTAAGAATTATTAATTGAGTTAAGAACACAATTTTTAATTACATTTTTTATAAAATGTATTTATATGCAAATAATCTGTTATTTCTTGTGTGTAATTATTATTATTATACTTTATATTTTTATAAGAGATATGTAGCTGCAAACTGCATTGGGCGTCTTGGCCACTGATTTTTTACTAAAAAATCGCATATTTTTTAGATGTTATAAACCAATTGCAGAGCCGTATTAGCATGTTAAGATGTTACTTAAGAAGATCTTAAATATAGATCCGACTATATGAATATCGCTCTGTGTAAAACATATGACGTATTAAAATAACGTATTGCAGAGTTTTTCATACACCGAGAAAGTTGAATCAATTAAATCTTTTGGTTGGAAAATTTTTTGTTATGTTGACCAAATTTTTTATTCACATAACAAACATTTTTAACATTTTTACGAAGTGACAAATTAATTTTATTTACAATAATCTAATTTTGATATCTGATACGATATATGTTCTTTATAAATATAATTCGTGAACCAACTTAATTTCCCAACTCTTATTTTTTAAATCATAAAGGTGTTAGCATCATATGTATTCGTACTATATGCTGTATATGAATTGAAAAACAAAGCTTCCTCTATGAGGAAGCAAAAGTAAAAGCACGGTATATATTATACAACGAAAACTACGATATTGTATATTTGTTAAAATAATAACGTAATTATTATAAAGCAATAAATTAATATACATTAAAAATAAAGTAGAATTAAACTTATTAATAATTTAATATAAACTTACTAATAAATTAATAAATGTTATTTATTTACAGTTCATAAATTAAATTGCATTTAATAAAATTGTAAATAATTTTTATGCAACACGTGCATGGAAAGTGGCCTATTACGCACGCTACGCGTGCGTGATAGACCACTTTCCACGCACTTGCAACATAAAATAGGGTGTGTAAGCCGTACGTACGTAAACTCCGCACCCGGGAATTTTCATCTTACGGCACTTGTTACACAAATAACTATTTCTTATATGTTATTACTAGAGTAATGTGTAATAATTTTTTAGTTAGAAACTATGTAGTTATTTATTGCGTTTAAGTATTATTCCTTTATTAAAGTTTATAAACACTTAGTTTTTTAAGTACATTTGTAACTAAACATTTATAATATCCTCAATATTTTTTGCAATTTTATTATTTCTGAACTTTATTACATAAACAAGTTTTGCACTATGATACTTTCTGTATTGAAGAAAATTATTCTTCATTACATGATTTTTTTTTGCTTTAGTCGGTTGTTTTGTTTTCCCATTATCTTATATCTTTAAAGACCAGAAGTTGAACTGTACGAATATAATTGTATTCCATTTAATTAGAATATTTAATGTATAATCACTATCGTTTTGTCGAGCATTTCATAATTTTCACAATTGGTAAGATACACGGTAGATATGTTTATGTAATTACGTTGAGACAAGAGACAAATGCAAGAAGAAAAGTTCTTTTTTTTTTTTAAAGTGCCGTGTAGCAAGCTATTTTTCCTGTTACGTTAGTAAATTATCACCATTAGTTCTCGGTCGAAGTATACATTGTATCAGACTATTCATGGAATTACAGTACATTCAAAGAATGAGTCTCTTCTGTCTTAACTTATCACGTTATAGTACGTACAATATTTTAATTTCAAACTTTTTACCGGAACATATTTCATAATCAAGTCTTGCACAGTAACATTTCCTAAATCATTAAAAGTAATTACACGTTATTACTCGGTACAGTCAGAGTTTTACTAGTCTTCCTTCACTGTATTTTTTTTAAAGACTAGGGGGTCAAACTACGATATAATTCGATTCCTTTAGAATACCTAATGGGTAATTACTATCGCTTTGCCGCGCGTCTAATAATTTTCACGATTGGTAGGAAGCGCGGTATGGACAATTGTTTTCATTTTTTCGAAGAAATTATACTTCTAGGGACAAGGTTGTAAAAAAAGTAGCTAAAGCAATAGATAGCTGTTCTTTTTTTCTACAATATCTATGCAATGTCTCTGCTGAAATTATGATGATTGAAAATTATGATGCCTTTCTGACATAGACTGTTAATAAAATTTTAAAATGTTCATACAATTAATGAGTTCTGTCTGGACTTCTCTGTCTCGTTGTACTACGCGGCATATAATAGCGATTGATCCGTGTTCACCTCAGTGGGGATGCACCTTGTGGGGATACACTTGGAGAAACGGACAGTGCGCTCTCATTTCCTTTTCAACTTGAGTACCGATCACATGTGCTGAAACTAATTATTATTTTTATAAAGTATCAAAAATTATTGTCGAATGACTATCACAAGTACTATTAGTCCAGTCGTGATAATTTGTCTTCGATTCTTCGGCCTTTGGCCGGGTGTATCATATTCCATTATTAAATGGCTAAGTTTTGTGTTGATCATGCTGGTTATACAGTACTTTCAATATTTATACATATTTGATCACCTGGAGATCAACGAGTTGTCAAATATTGTTGACGGTTCGGTTCTGACTTTATATTACAGTTTGACAATTTTTAAA
>NW_020223672.1:0-7907 GCF_003070985.1 Temnothorax curvispinosus | reverse complement strand
GCGCTGAAATAAAGCTCCAATATAAAGTAAAACGAAGTGAAGTTCATTTAACGACGCCTACACCTTTTGTTCTACCTGCGAACCCGACCGCTTCCTAGTCTGCCCGCCTGTGCCTACCGAGTCCCAACTCGTAAGGTCAAGAGATCCCGAAAATAATAAACGTTTTGCCGTAAGCCGTCACCAATCGGCAACGCGGCATAACATAATTTGGTGGCAGCGGTGGGATTGACCAAAGCACCAGGACAACTAGGAAAGACAACAGCAAGCCTGCCTAAGGTACGGTGGAACCATAAGTACGGTGGAACATCTGTGGATTGACCAAGAATCAGATCGACCGGCGGAAATAACCGAGGTACTGAGCGACCAAGGTATCCACAACGGTACTGAGCCAAAAGGGATCGATCAAGGCATCCTCAAGAACACCAAAGTGCGAAAAGAAAATAAAAGGCCAACACCCAAGGCCAAGTGCAAAGCAGCGGACAACGCCAAAGCAGCGGACGACGCCAAGCAGCGGACAACGCCAACGCAGCGGACGACGCCAAGCAGCGGGCAACGCAGAAGCAGCGAACAACGAGAAGCAGCAACTGCGTTCGACAACCAGCATCTTCACGCCAGGGCCAACCGCAAACAACGAAGCCTGCGAGCGACCATGCGAGCCGTACTTCTAATGTAAGTCGAGAAAATTTTGTACTACGCGTGAATGTCGGGAGAAAATAGTCCTCCCCGAACGCCGATAACCAATGCGTCGTGGTTAATCAACGAATTTTCACCACGGGTAAATAGTCCGCGCGCGACAACACAAGCGACTTTAGATAACGTTCGTGTAGCATTAGAAACGCGACACTCGGACAGCGAAACCAAGTTACCGGAAAACGTTGTTACTGAGCGCGAGTTTCCGTTTGGCGAGATTGACGAGAGTCTATTCTCAACCGACCCCATTGACCGGACGGACGAAAAACCGCGTAGAAGCAGACCATACGTTAGCCGAACCCCTAGCAGAGTATCCTTGCGACGAGAATTTTCATTAACCTCTTACGAGAGCGATATATTCGACCCTAGCGAATACTATCGGGAAAACGGCGAAGAGACGCGAACGGAAAAACTCCTATTAGAAGAACGCACTCACACAAGCCAGCCACAAGCGCAAGTTAAGGAAATTGAAATGGCACAGTCACAATCTGACGCACAGTACGCACCGCTATCTACGGAAACGCACGACGTAAGAGAAATATACAATTTATTACGGGAAATGCAGAAAATGCAAGAGGAATCGCGTGAAGAAATGCGTGACGAAACACGCGAATTACGAGAACGGTTAATAACACTAGAAAATAGTGCACGAAACGGCGACCAAGTAGGAGCCGGAAACGGAAGATATTCGAGCGAAAATTACGGACGGACGGAACACGATATAAGAAATCGGCGTAGTTCCATACCGAATTCTATAACGTTAAAAGAAGCACGAAGCATGATCCCTGAGTTCGATGGGACGTCGCGACAGAAATTACAAGAATTTATAAACGCGTGCACATATGCGGTACATAATATACAGCCTACAGACGAAGAATCATTAGTACAGGCAATTTTATATACAAAATTAAAAGGAAAGGCAATGCAAGATTTTGAAACGCGAGATATACAAACATTCGCTCAATTAAAGCAATAATTAGAAGATTGCTATCAAGCCAAACAGAGCACTACTCATTTGCAGATTGAGTTTAATACGCTCAAGCAAAAGCCTAACGAAAGCGCACATGCTTTTGGGCAACGAGTTGATCTACTAGCCATGAAGCTATATGACGCTATGATAGAAGGAGAAGATCACTCCAGTATGTTTAAACGCGCGATCCAGCAAACGATACAAAAACAAGCTTTGATTAATTTTCAAATAGGATTGCGCGACGAATTAAAAATACTTGTACGTTCGCAGCGATATGCGACGTTACAAGAAGCCATAACGGGAGCAAGCGCGGAAGAAAAGCTCATAGGGCCGACTGCGACAAAAACGGGCGCCTCGCTATACAAAAATAAGCCAGGATATACGAGACAGTCCCAAAATCAGAGCGTACAATGTTTTAAATGCGGAAAAACTGGTCATTATGGACGGGAATGCCGAAGCCAAGGAAACGCATTACCTAAACCTAGCAAACCTGCACAAGTAAATGCACTGCAGAAATATTGCAATTATTGCAAAAAATCGGGGCACAACCGAGATGAGTGTTGGACATTAAAAGGGCGAAGCTACACCCCCAACACCAATAAATCTAGAGAAAACGAAAAAAGACAACAATTGAAAGTGCCGAACCGAAGGAAGAACGCTGACTCTGCAAGCAGCGAAGACGAGCAAGAGGAGGTGAGAAGAAAACAACCACGACCTGCCTCAGAATATCGGGTTACACATATAAAAAGTGTGCCATACGGCCGTACGAAGCCAGAACTGTTATTAACAAGATTACCCATACGAGAGGTAAAACCCGGAGCATCGAATATGCTATATGACTCTGGTTCAACAATTTCATTAATAAAGCTAAACGCGTTAAAAGATGACGCTCCAGTCTATGAAGCCCGCATAGCTCTCACCGGAATCACGGGACACAAAATACACACACTCGGAAAAGTGTATGCGACCATTGAAACAAATAAATTAAAAATTAAACACGCGTTTTATGTGGTAGGAGAAGACATGGCCATAGAATACGATGGAATCCTAGGAATAGATTTCCTACGGACACACGCCGCATCTTGCGATTACGAGCGAATGCAATTAAAAATAAAGGAAGAAACTTTCAAATTGCACCCGTATGGAAAGGTCACACTAAAGCCTCGCAGCGAGACTATAATAGAAGCAATTACGGATAAAAATGAAGAAGGTATCGTACAAGCAAGAGAGATGAAACCAGGAGTTTATATTGAAAACTGCCTAGTGAAACCGAAGAATCATATTTGCATTGTAAGCGTAATAAATACTACAGACAAGGAAATTGAAATACCGATTCCACAAGTGACGCCGGAAGAACTAGAAACAGATACTCATACAAAAATACATGCAACAATGACGGGAAAGGAAACTAAACCTGCTGTATCTCGAAACGAACGCATCTGACTAGCATTGCGTACGCAGCACTTAAACGCCGAGGAAAAACGATCACTCCAACACATATGCGAAGAATACGGCGATTTATTTCATTTAGAAGGAGAGCCATTATCGTGTACTGCAGCAGTAAAACACGAAATAAACACACGCGCTGACGCTGCGCCTGTGAATGTAAGACCATACCGACTTCCAAACAAGCATAAAGCGGAAGTAAATCGGCAAGTACAAGAAATGTTAGAAAACAAAATAATTCAAAGCAGTACTAGCCAATGGAATGCACCGTTGTTAGTGGTACCTAAAAAAGCTGACGCAGCCGGAAATCCAAGGCTCCGAGTAGTTGTAGACTTTCGGAAGCTAAACGATCTAACGATAGGCGACTCATTCCCACTGCCAAATATCACTGATATACTTGATCAGTTGGGGAACGCCAAGTATTTTACTACGCTAGATCTGGCATCTGGGTATCACCAGATACCGATGGCCGAACGAGATAAACACAAGACGGCATTTTCGACACCTTACGGCCACTACGAATTTAATCGCATGCCGTTCGGGCTAAAGAGCGCGCCCGCAACGTTTCAGCGGTTAATGACTTCTGTACTAACTGGCCTACAGGGAATTAAATGTCTTGTGTACCTAGATGACATAGTAGTGTATGGACCTAGCTTGGAGGACCACAACAAACGATTAAGAGAGGTGCTACAAAGACTCCGGAAAAACTGTTTAAAATTACAACCGGAGAAATGTGAATTCTTGCGCAAGGAAGTGATCTACCTAGGCCACATTATTTCGGAGAATGGAATTTCTCCAGACCCGTCAAAACTAGTAGCGATAAAAGAATTTCCTACGCCAAAAAGAGTAAAGGACGTGCAATCATTTATCGGCTTAGCCGGTTACTATAGAAAATTCATAAAAGATTTCTCGAAGACAGCCAAACCGTTAACGAAGTTAACAAAGAAAACGGAAAAATTTGAATGGACTTCAGAGCAAGAAAATGCTTTCAATAATTTAAAAGAAAAACTAACAACGGCACCTGTGCTTAAGTATCCGGATTTTACGCAAGAGTTTATTATAACTACTGACGCATCCGACCATGCCATCGGAGCAATACTATCTCAAGGAAAGATAGGTGAAGACCAGCCAATAGCTTATGCCAGTCGAATTCTATCACGAGCAGAACAAAATTATAACACCACAGAGAAAGAGTTGCTAGCCATTGTATGGGCAGTCAAACATTTCCGACCTTACGTGTACGGCACCAAATTTAAAATTGTGACCGACCACAAGCCGTTAACATGGTTATTTAACGTTAACGATCCAGGCTCAAGATTGATTCGATGGAGATTACAGCTGGAAGAACACAATTACGAAATTATACACAAAGCCGGAAAGGCGAATGTAAACGCCGACGCACTGAGCCGCAATGTAAAACGAGACGAAGTTGCCGCAAAAGAAGAACCGAAAATCCACACGATAAACGAGGATAATTCCAACGAAAAGGAAGCAAGAATATATACAGAAGAAGAAAAGAAGCAGATATTACATGAGTACCATGATGCACCTATAGGAGGGCACCAAGGCGTCGAACGAACAGTAAATAGAATCCGGTTAAATCATAACTGGCGCGAATTGACGAAAGACGTCGAAAAATATATAGCTAAATGCGAGCTATGTCAAAGAAATAAGTTATCGCAAAAAAATAAAGTACCGTTGGTAATTACGGACACACCTACCAAGCCGTTCGAGAAATGTGCTTTGGATATTGTAGGGCCACTTACGATTACAACGAATGGAAATAAATATTTGTTAACATTTCAAGATAATTTAACGAAATATAGTAAAGCGATACCAATTCCAAACCAAGAAGCAAGTACAGTAAGTAAGCAATTTGTGACAAAAATTGTCTTAGAGCATGGAATTCCAGAAAAAATTCTGACCGATCAAGGCACGAATTTTTTGAGCGAGGTATTCAAAAACACCTGTAAACTCTTGAAGATAAACAAAATTCAAACTACCGCGTATCATCCCGAAAGCAACGGAGCACTCGAAAGATCCCACCGAACATTAGCAGAATACCTGCGACACTACATAAACGAGGACCAAACGGATTGGGATGAGTGGATACCGTTTGCGATATTCGCATATAATACAACGCCGCACACAGCGACGGGGTATACACCGTTTGAGCTAGTATACGGTCACCAAGCTGAATTACCGACAGCACTGACAAAACCACCTAAACTCACGTATAACTATGATGATTACGCACAAGAGTTACGGGAAAGATTAAGAGCGACCAACAAAGTTGCCAGGGAACACGTACAAGAAGAAAAGATTAAAGCGAAAAAACAGTATGATACAAAGACTAAAGAAACCAGTTTTCGTGTAGGTGACAAAGTACTCATGCACGATGAAACGTTACGACGAGGACGTTCAAAGAAACTTGAATCCCTATGGACAGGACCGTACACAATTATCGAAAAGAATTCAGATGTTAATTGTACTATAAAAAAAGGAAGAAAAATAATGCGCCTACATGTAAACAAATTAAAACTTTTTATAGAAGAATAACATAAAAAAGGGGAAAGAGAGAAAGAAATACACCCTGAAACAGAATGTCTCTGTTACAGAATACTCGCGTGCTGGAGAGGGCAAGCATTAGCCCAAGCAGAAAAAACGGAACCATATTATAAAATCCAACAATTCCAAAATCATCCAGGGATGTATTACGAGAAGCTTGGAAGAATGCACTATTCCCGGAAGACATGGAAGTTAGTCATTAAATTTGATTTAACAACGCTAAATCGAAGACACGAGCAAATTGAAAAATATCTACAGGAAGCAAGAATTACATGTGATAATAAGATTTTACAATTACTGCATAAGGAAACGTGCCTCACCTTTGAAAATATCGCAAGAAGAGAATTAGACTATTTAACAAAAATCCTCATGCAGATCAACACAATATACAAAACGTCGACAGACTCAAGGAGGGGATTAATGGACGGAATAGGTTCAATAGCAAAATCACTGTTCGGAACGATGGATGCAAACGATGAAAAGCGCATCAACGAGCAATTGCAACTGTTGGGAAACAACCAACAAACGTTACACCACACAATGCAGAATCAGATAAAGGTGATGAATGCCACCATAGGGCATATAGAGAAATTAGAAGGCATAATGGAACGAAATCGTAATCTATTAGAAAAACGATTTACAGATTACCTTAATAAGGACGAAATAAAAGAACATTTTGAAATTGGCATAGCGGTAATCACAGATCTAATCCGCGACGTCGAGAACATACTTGAATATTTGGCATGCATAAGAAAAGGAACAATGCATCCGAAATTAATGCCAGTAGAGGATATCACCTGGCAATTGAAAGAAGCAAGTCAGCAATTGCCACCGGGATCATATTTCCCGTTTAGAGTCCACCTCGAAGACTGGTTTACGATTGAAAAACACACGACAATAAAGGCATTCTACAAGAATAATCAAATATATACCGTCTTACTTTTTCCTCTAATCACACCACCGCTCTACGATATAATGAGCGTTATTGAATTTCCTGTGCTCACGCGCAAGAATATACTCACATCAGTAAGAGTCGACAATAAAATAATAGCAGTAGACAAAGAAAGAGTGAACTACATGCTTTTAGATGAAGATTATCTGGCAAAGTGTACTTCTACCAATTTACAGTACGTATGCACACAAAATACACCGGTATATCGTATAGATGGAAACGCACCATGCGAGATACAAATGTATGTACAACAGCAACATTACTACAAAATGTGCAAATTCAGACACACTGTTACAACACAAACAAAGTGGATTTCATTACGACGACCACACGATTGGCTGTATTCAACAGTAACTGAACAGCCAATACTTATACAATGTAATGAACACGAGGAGAAGCAGATAATCAACAACACTGGCAAAATTACGCTGGAAAAGGAGTGTAAGCTAATGACAACCGATATGACAGTACAAGCTGAAGAGACAATATACGAGACAGACATAGAGACATATTTACCCGAAGTAAATATTTCGCTTACATATGACCATGAAACGATCACATTACGGAACGAAACAACGGACGATTTAACTCAGCATCGAGCTGAACTGGCAGAATTAAAAACACAAATACAAAAAATGAATACTGACCTAGAGGACGACGACCGAAATTTTTACGTCCGAAAACAATTCATATACCCAATGACAGCGAGCGGTATAATTACATTAGCCATAGTAAGCACTGTAATATACGTATTAATAAAAAAGAAAAAGAACCCACGATCACCACTTACATTATACGACGAAGAAAGATCATTTCGACCATACGGATTTCCGAAACCAATTTTAAAACGTAGTGTAAGTACTAGGTTTTAATAGAATAGTAAACGATTATACCAAAATATTGTACACGGGTATTATAAAATGTAAAATATATATAAGGGAAAAATATAGAAATGGGTATACAACAAAGTATAAATTAAAGAATATAGCGAAAACTCGCGAACCTCGTTTTCTCTTTTTAACGGGGGAGGGATGTTGTAATCTGAAATTACAACGGGTAATTATTAAATTATTTATAATAAAATTATAGAATAGCCTTTCGAAAGACTTCGAGGAAATTGTCTTTCGAAAGACTCCTCAATTTACGCTGACGCGGACGCGGAAGTTCATCAAGCTTCCGCGTCAATCGAACTATTGCGATATGCATAAGAATGTGCGACAACGCATTTCGACATTCGCGGAACCGCGGAAGTACAGCGAGATTGCGAATGCGCTCGGTCAC
>NW_020223671.1:0-1353 GCF_003070985.1 Temnothorax curvispinosus | reverse complement strand
AGCTGAGATGAAGCCGGGGGGAGCTAAGATAAAGAGAGGGTTTAAGTTCTCGCTTATAAAAAGACCATCCCACAGAAGAATCTATAATTAGATGAATTCGTTTAATAAATTATTAGCAGGAGGGATAAAAGCCATGAAGTCAATCACCGAAAATGAATGGCTGTTTGATCTACTAATGTTACACAACTGCCGGAATGCCAGAATGCCAAATATCCCATTAATTTCAGGCGAGTGCGAGTCGAGATAATTTGCGATGATAAATAAATTCACATATACAATGATCTTTATTAGTCAAATTTATAAAATTAAATTTTTCCTCGGGTATAAATTGAAAATTATACATTCAACCGAATTACTCTCACAAAAATGCAAATAGACCTTTAATAATTTAATTAATTAAATCTAATTGTTTAAACTACAAATTTCTGAGGACGAGATAAAATAATTATTCGTTAAAATTATCAATGGTCCACCGGTATGATTTTGATGTGTAATTTTTCTTTTATTTTCTATCTCTAAAAGCATATAAAAATTTAAATTTAAAATTTGGAAATATCAGATTAGTGTAGAGGGTATTGAATTTGGAATTGAAAATAATGATTGATCTCAAAAAGATAATTCATTGAATGCAAACTCGGTGCTTATCACTTTTACGAGGGGAATAAACTATATAAAATCAATATTTATACAGAGTGTCGTGTTTTCGGAAACGTTCCTTGTGGCTGGACAGATACCGATTTGCCTATATAGACGTTTTGTTTTTTCTGCAAAGAAATTAAACTAAAAAAAACTTGCAGGATGTCGCAACGGAACAGAATGAACAATAGCAGTCGCAAGTTACCATGTATATAGCGAACGGCTTGTTGCGCTTGTTGTAACTTTATAATTGGAATTAAAATATCAAAATGTCTTTTGTAGATTTCGAAATTGAATTTATTCCTCGATCTCTCTGCATATATCGTACGTAAATACCCGATTATTGGCTTTAATCCGAGATTTCTGCGGAAGTTTGGCGTTCCCTCGATGTAATTTCGGTTTTCGGTATCTGGACCGGTTCAAACGTATAGGCAAGCTCCTAAGCGCACATACATCTTCCGCGACTAAGGGTATGTTTATGCACGTGTGTTTACCTATTAGCGACACGTCGGGCCCGACGGTACGTCCGACAAGCTTTGTGATTGTTCTCGCCTTGCAGTTCGCACCTTTGCATATCCATCTATGCCAAGCCCCGCTTAGCTGCTTTTCTAGCAGCTCGCGCTCGTTATCGCCCGTTATTTTCACGCATTCCAAATAAACAGGAATTTAGTTGTTTTAGCTTCTGCAACGGTAAAACTTGCGAGCACGCGATGCTCC